>NW_017672569.1:133853-183309 GCF_001879085.1 Nicotiana attenuata
TATATATATATATATATATATATATATATATATATATATATATAGTAAGAAATTTATTACGGGACGGGTGGGGTCTACTCGAGCTTTTTTTGTTGTTAATGGAGGGGGGACCATTTTTTTTTTAAAAAATGAAGGGGAAGGGGGCTGGGCAGAACGTGGGGGAAGGGAAGGGATTCTGATATTTATATATATAAAACGCGGTCCATTACCGCGCTTTATTTAAAATGCGGTAATGTGCCGCGTTTTATATAGCAGTCTTTTCAGCTCCCTTTAAATCGCGGTTTGTTACCGCGCTCTATATAAAACGCGGTTATTAACCACGTTTACCTTAACGGTGCAAACGGCCGTTAAGGCATAATCGCGTTTTATATAGAAATGTAACTTTTCTTTTTACACTTTAAAAACGTATTTTGAGTAAAAAAGAACCACATTTAGGTTCCTAAAAAGATTGTGGAATTGGACTATGAACCAGCAAATGGCAGCTTTCATGTGGCACAGATGGGTCATATCCAATCAGCCAGACAGCCAGAGATATCTTTCCTTACGTGTGGAGAGAAACAATCAAAATTAGGACAAATAAAGACCAAATGAGCTCATTTTAACCATACATATAAACTCTGTGTGTCAATATAATTAAGGTACGTACATTTTAAAGTCAGTAAAGGCGCCTATTACTTCATGTATATGAAGTCACCTCTCGAGTCATCAAAATCAACAGGTTCATTCACCTCTACAATATATATTGATAAGCCAATCCAACACCCATTGTGTTATTTCTTAACCAAACGTTACAATAATGGCGTCTGTGATTGAGCAATGTCAAGTTGCGCCATCTCCCGGCAGTGCAGCTGAATTGACACTCCCTCTTACATATTTTGATCATGTTTGGTTAGCTTTCCACCGTATGCGGCGGATTTTATTCTACAAGCTTCCTATTTCCAGACCCGATTTCATCCAAACTATTATTCCTACTCTTAAAGATTCACTATCTCTCACTCTCAAACACTATTTACCCTTAGCTGGAAACATTGCTTGTCCACAAGATTGGAGCGGCTATCCTGAGTTACGTTATATAACAGGAGATTCTGTATCTGTTATTTTTTCTGAAAGTGATATGGATTTCAATTATCTAGTTGGTAACCATCCCCGTGATGCTAAGGATTTTTATCACTTTATTCCTCAACTGGCGGAACCTAAGGATGCACCTGGGTTCCAATTAGCCCCGGTATTAGCCATTCAAGTGACACTTTTTCCAAATCATGGCATATCCATTGGTTTCACTAACCATCACGTTGCTGGTGATGGAGCTACCATAGTAAAGTTCGTTAGGGCGTGGGCTTTGCTCAATAAATTCGATGGAGACGAACGATTCTTAGACAAAGAGTTCATTCCATTTTACGATAGGTCCGTAATCAAAGACCCTAATGGAGTAGGGATGTCTATATGGGATAAAATGAAGAAATATATGCACATGATGAAGATGTCTGACATTGTGACTCCTCCTGATAAGGTTCGAGGTACATTTATTATAACAAGATACGACATCGGGAAGCTCAAGAATTTGGTGTTGACAAGACGACCAAACCTAACTCATGTAACATCTTTCACTGTAACCTGTGCTTATGTATGGACTTGCATAATAAAATCAGAGGCTGCAATAGGGGAAGAGATAGACGAGAATGGAGTGGAATTATTCGGATGTGCAGCAGATTGCAGAGCGCAGTTCAATCCACCAATTCCTCCATCTTATTTCGGGAATGCCATAGTCGGGTACGTTGCAAGAACTAGACATGTTGACTAAGCAGGAAAGAAGGTTTACAATTGCAGTGGAATTAATTGGAGAAGCTATTCAGAAAAGGATGAAGGACGAGGAATGGATCTTGAGTGGTAGTTGGTTTAAAGAATATGACAAAGTAGATGCGAAACGGTCGGTTTCAGTTGCTGGATCACCAAAGCTTGACTTTTACGCTGCTGATTTTGGTTGGGGTAGGGCTGAAAAACTAGAGTTTGTTTCTATTGACAGTGGTGATAGCATATCAATGTCCCTCAGCAAGTCTAAAGACTCAGATGGAGATTTGGAGATTGGCTTGTCTTTGCCTAAAACTCGAATGAATGCTTTTGCAACTATTTTCACTCACGGGCTTAGCTTTCTGTAGCAAAATATAGAGTTGCATTTACTTATTTTAGTGGAGTGATTAAAGGTGAAATACTTCAAATTGTAGCTGCAATACTTGGACAATTTGGTATTCTCTCCGTTCACTTTTACTTGTCCACTTTAGGCTTTTCACGTCCTTAAAGAAATAATAAATGAAATGCATAATTTACCATGATACCCATATTAATTGATGTATATTTTTTATGGATTTGAAAAAATGATTTAAATGAATAGTTAATATTATGAGTATAACAGGAAAAAAGAAATTGTCCTCTATTAATATGCTAAAAATAACAAGTAAAAGTGAAAATCTATTTTTAGAATAATGGACAAATAAAATTAAAAAGGAAGAAGTAGTAGTCAAGATAAAAGTTCTTCTTGAGATGCGTGCCCTTTGGTATATCTTGATTTCGTCCAAATGTTACTTTCTTACTCATCTACTTGGTCATTCTTTCCATATTTGGAATATTTCAGCTCCTTTTTTTCATTTTATAAAGTTCCCAATTCGTTTAAGACCATTCCACTCGGGGCGGACGTACCTTAATGATAGGGGTTACCGGATCCATTGGCCTCGTCAAAATCAATATATATATGTTTTGTTCATATAGGTATGTATATGGAGGACCTGTTAAATATTTTGTTGGTGCCCTTAATTTATATTTATACTATATTATATATATGTTTTGTTCATATAGTATATATATGGAGGACCTGTTAAATATTCTTTTGGTGCTCTTGATCTATATTTATACTATATTAAAAGCACGAAAGCTATTAGCGAAATGCTGTTCGTGTTTTTACCCTTTAAAAATAGGTTTCACATTAGATAAAATAGTTTTTTAACTTAAGGTTTATGTGATGAGCCAAAAGGTCATCTTTTATTTTAGAATCCGATTTCGTATTCCGAGGCCTTGAAAACCTCATTTTATCTCTCCTCGATTTGCGTGCGCAGCCCGGGCATGTATCCGGAAAGCCCTTATGTGAAAAATTTAACAAATGATAATTTTTGGCTTAAAAAGATGATTTTTGTTGACTTCGGTCAACGTTTTGGGTAAACAGACCCAGACCCGAGAAATGAGTTTTTGAAAGAAATTGATAAGACTGAAAATGCAATATTTTAAAAGATTTGATCTTGTTGGTATCGGGCCCGTATATTGGTTCCGGAGCCCGGTACAGGTCCGTTATGATCTTTAAAACTTATCTGTGAAATTTGGTGAAAACGGAAGTGATTTGATGTGATTCGGACCTTTGGTTGAGAAAATGGAAGTTTCGAAACTATCTTGAAAATTTCATGTGTTTCTGTGTTGAATTCATAGTTCTAGGTGTTATTTTTGCGATTTGATCACGAGAGCAAGATTGTATGATGTTTTAAGACTTGTATGCATGTTTGGTTTGGAGCCCCGAGGGCTCGGGTGAGCTTTGGATAGGCTACAGAGTGATTTTGGAACTTAGAGAATTGCTGGTGTAACTGGTATCTGTTGCAGGCCTCTAATCTCGCAATTGCGAGATCAGGCTTCGCAAATGTGAGCAAAGCAGGCATGACAATTACGAGGTCTTTATCGCAATTAGGAAGAAGGCCTGGGCTAGCAGAGTTCGCAAATGCGAACATATCTTCGCAATTACGAAGAGAGTCTGGGAAGGGGTGTGATCGCAAATGCGATCTTTTTGTCGCATTTGCGGAGGTCCGTGATCGCAATTGCGATCATTACCTTCGCAATTGTGAAGACAACAGAAGTGTGGGGAACTTCTCATTTGCGATGGTTCTTCGCATTTGCGAAGCTCTGGTCGCTATTGCGACATCTACAGCTGAGTAAAAGGGTCTTAAACGGGATTTTTCATTCATTCTCCCATTTTTCAAAACCTAAACTTTAAGAGGCGATTTTCCTAGGGCAATTTCATCCCCAAATCATAGGTAAATGATTCTTAACTCATTTCTTTCAATCTATTTCATCTTTTTACAAAATTTCATCCTAGAATCTAGGGTTTTTCATGGTGGAATTGAGTGTTTTTGGGTAGAACTTAGGAATTTTGAAATTTGGGGATTTAGACCTCAAATTGAGGTCGGATACCAAAAACAATTGTATATCCAGGCTCGTGGGTGAATGTGTAATCGGATTTTGGTCCGAATTTCGGGTTTTGACCAAGTGGGCCTGGGGTCGATTTTCGACTTTTTGAGGAAAATATTGGGAAATCTATAATTATGCATTGGAATTGGTTTCTTAAGGGTTTCTTTAGCGTTAATTGATGTTATTAAGTTAATTATGGATAGATACGAGTGGATTGGAGGTGGAATCGAGAAGTAAAGCGGTTTTTGAGCTTTGAAATACCAGTTGGCTTGAGGTAAGTATTTGGGCTAACCTTGACTTGAGGGATTAGGGATCCCCAGCTTAATTGCTATGTGAAATTCCATGTGTGTGGCGTATAGGTGTGGTGACGAGTACCTATACGCCGCCAAATTACTTGTTTAGCCTGTTCCCTTCCCCGTTTCCCAACATGTTGCTTTGATGTCTTAACTGCTAGTTGCTTATAAATGCTTCCATGTCTAATTATTTCATATTAACGATTGTTCTCTATATTGAAGGTGTTAATAGTTCCGTAGTTTCGTTATACTATATTTTTGGTTTATGTTGGTTTATTGGTGCTTCATGGCACACATTGGATGGTCTCGCTGTATAGTATTAACTGTTGAAGTTTCACACTTGTATAAACCTCACGTTGATATGATTCGAGGTATAAATGTTGCAGAGAATTTGAGCCAAACTGTGAAATACTTGTTCTTATTTTGTGATTGGTACTGATATGGTGAGATCGGGTAGCGCGCCGCAATAGGAGGAATAAGGGTGAAATGTGATTGTCTGGTGGGATCGGGTTGCACACCGCAACAAGGAGTAATAAGGGTGGACCGGTAAGATCGGGTTACGCGTCGCAACAGGAGGAATAAGGATGATATATATTGAGGAGTAATAAGGGTGGACAAGTGGGATCGGGTTGCACGCTGGAACAAGGAGTAATAAGGGTGAATGTTTATACTATTATTGATTATATGGTGGGATCGGGATGCGGCCCGCATCATTTTTTGCTTATATATTCTTCTTCTGCCAAGAATCATTATTTTGGTGTTGAAACTGTCTTAAGGATTGGTTATAGCTGTGTATTAGTAGAACGACTAGGTTCCGTATTTATTTAATCCAAGTTAATGTCCTATTCCATTCAGTATTTTCTTTCTGCTTTATTATCACCTGTTGCAGGATACATTGTTTATGCCCCGCCGTAGCCTCGTCACTACTTCGTCGAGGTTAGGCTCGGCACTTACCAGTACATGGGTTTAGTTGTACTAATACTGCACTTTGCACTTACTGTGCAGATTTCGGAGCTGGTAGTGGCTGATCGAGAGGTCGGTTGCTGATACTTTAGTCAGGAGACCCAAGGTAGTCCTGCAGGCGTTCGCAGGCCCTGGCGTCCCCTTCTACTTTCTATATCTTTGTTTTATTTACTTTCGAGACAGATGTATTCTTTTTCTTTCAGACCAGTATTTGTAGTAACCTGTAGAAAGTTTGTGAGTGGTGACACTAGTTTTTGGGTGGTGACTGTTTCGGTTTTTCAGTTAATAGTATAAAGATGATCAGTTAATTATGTTTTCTGAGTTTAATTCTGTTAATTTAGCTTTGTTTAGTTTTAACTATAACAAGTAAAGGAAAAAGGTGATTATAACTCTAACGTTGGCTTGCCTAGCGAGTGCGATGTTAGGCGCCAACACGGTCCCGGTAGTGGGAAATTTGGATCGTGACAAGATGGTATCAGAGCACTAGGTTACCTAGGCTCACAATTCACGGACAAGCTTGGTAGAGTATGAGGGATCGGTACGGAGACATCTGTGCTTATCCCCAGAGGCTACAGAGTTAGGAACAATTTCACTTCTATTCATCTCTGTTATGCGGTTTGATCTCTCAATGCTAATTGAACTCTCTACTATGTTCTTTCATAGATGGCAAGAACACGTACCGCTTCATCAGGTGATCAGCAGTCTGAGCCCCCAGTGGAAGCTCCTACGAGGGGCAGAGGACGAGGTCGAGGCCATGCTAGGGGTCGAGGCAGGGGCAGGGCACAGTCTAGAGCTCGAGCAGCAGCACCAGCGGTGGAGCCTCAGGTAGAGTTTGATGATGAGGTTCCAGCCTAGATCGTACCAGCAGGGCCAGCTCAGGTTCCAAAGGGGTTCATAGCTACTCTGGTACTTCAGGATGCTTTGGTCCGTTTAGTGGGCCTTATGGAGAGTGTTACTCAGGCCGACATACTTCCTGTAGCACCAGCCGTCTCTCGGGTTGGGGCAGGAGCATAGACTCCCGCTACTCATACTCCGGAGCAGATGACTCCCCAGTTTCAGACTCCAGCAGCTCAGCCAATTGGGGTAGTCTTGCCTGGTATTGTAGCATAGACCGGTGATGGATCAACCATGTCTTATGATGCCTTGTGGAGGTTGGACAGGTTCACCAAGCTTTTCACTACTACCTATGGCGGTACATCTTCAGAGGATCCCCAGGACTATTTGGACAGTTGTCACGAGGTTCTACGGAACATGGGGATAGTGGAGACCAATGGGGTCGACTTTGCTGCATTCAGTCTATCAGGTTCCGCCAAGAAATGGTGGAGGGATTATTGTTTGGCCAGACCAGCTGGGTCACCCGCTCTCATTGGGACCAGTTCTATTAGCTATTCTTGGAGAAGTATCTTCCTATTACTCAGAGAGAGGACTATCGGAGGCAGTTTGAGCGCCTTCAGCAGGGTTCTATGACCGTCACTCAGTACAAGACCAGATTTGTTGATTTGGCCCGTCATGCTCTTCTTATACTTCCCACCGAGAGAGAGAGGGTGAGGATGTTTGTTGAGGGACTTGCTTAGCCTATCAGATTGCAGATAGCTAAGGATACAGGGAGTGAGATTTCTTTCCAGGATGCAGCCAATGTGGCCAGACGGGTTGAGATGGTTTTAGCTCAAGGGAGTGGTTAGGGGTCTGACAAGAGACCTCGTCACTTCTGTGGATTTAGTGGGGCCTCATCTGGAGGTCGAGGTACTTTTGGTAGAGGCCATCATCCCAGGCCATTTCATTCAGCACTTCAGACTTCTCATGGAGCTTCAGGGGGTCGTGGTCCTTATGTACCTCCTTCAGGGAAGCCAGCTTATAGTACACCACCAGCTTCCATCAGAGCACCTCCTCTTCAGAGTTATTATCGCGGTCAGCCGACCTGTCAGGGTTAGCCTCAGTTTCCTCAGTCGTATATTCATATGGATGTTTTAAGTATGGTGAGTATGGGCATGTCTGGAGGACCTGTCCGAGATTAGTGGGTGTTCAGTCACAGCAACAGAGTTCTCGTGCCATGATTTCGGCACCACCTGCTCAGCCAGCTCGAGGTAGGGGTCAAGGAGCCAGAGGTAGGGGTCAGCCCACTAGAGGTGGAGGTCAGGCTGTTAGAGATGGAGGCCAGGCCACTAGAGGTGGAGGCCAACCAGCAGGAGGTAGACCCAGGGATATAGTTTAGGGTGGTGGGCCCCAGCCCCGATGTTATGCTATTCCATCCAGGCCTGAGGCTGAGTCCTCTAATGCAGTTATCACAGGTACTGTTTCGGTTTGTAGTAGAGATGCTTCAGTTCTATTTGATCCAGGATCTACGTACTCCTATGTGTCTTCTATTTTGCTTCATATTTGGTTGTCTCGTGTATGTGTCCACACCAGTAGGGGATTCTATTGTTGTAGATCGTGTCTATCATTTGTGTGTGGTAGTTGTTGGGGTCTTGAGACTAGTGTAGGTCTCCTACTTCTCGATATGGTTGATTTCGATGTCATTTTAGGGATAGATTGGCTGTCACCTTATCATGCTATATTGGACTGTTATGCTAAGACTGTGACCTTAGCATTGCCGGGTTGCCTCGAATGGAGTGGAGAGGGATTCATGGTCACCCTACCAGTAATGTTGTTTCTTATATGAAGGCTTGGCATATGGTCGAGAAGGGGTATTTGGCTTATTTGGCTTATGTTCGTGATTCTAGTGTGGAGGTTCCTTCTATGGATTTTGTGACAGTTGTTCGGGAGTTTCCAGAGGTTTTTCCTGCAGACCTGCCGGGGATGCCACTCGACAGGGATATTGACTTTTGCATTGATTTGGCTCCGGGCACTCAACCCATTTTTATTTTGCCGTATCGCATGGCCCCGCTAGAGTTGAAAGAATTGAAGGAGCAGTTACATGATTTGCTTGATAAGGGCTTCATTAGACCTAGTGTCTCGCCCTGGGGTGCGCCGATGTTGTTTGTTAAAAAGAAGGATGGGTCGATGAGGATGGGCATAGACTATCAGCAGTTGAACAAAGTCACCATCAAGAACAAGTATCCATTGCCGAGGAGTGATGACTTATCTGATCAGCTTCAGGGTGCCAAAGTGTTTTCGAAGATTGATTTGAGATCTGGCTACCATCAATTGAGCATTAGGGCATCCGATGTCCCTAAGTCATCTTTTCAGACTCGATATGGGCATTACGAGTTTCTAGTGATGTCATTTGGTTTGACAAATGCCCCAACAAAATTTATGGATTTGATGAACTAGGTGTTTAAGCCCTATCTGGATTCCTTTGTGATTGTTTTCATTGATGATATCTTGATCTACTCCCGCAACCAAGAGGAGCATGAGCAGCATCTTCGAGTCGTTCTTCAGACTCTGAGGGACAGCCAGTTGTATGTTAAGTTTTCAAAGTATGAATTTTGGTTGAGTTCAGTTGCTTTCCTGGGTAACGTTGTATCAGCAGAGGGTATTCAGGTGGATCCTAAGAAGATTGAGGCAGTCAAGGACTGGCCTATACCCACATCAGCTACAGAGATTCGGAGATTGTTGGGTTTGGCGGGTTATTACCGTCGGTTTGTGGAGGGGTTTTCATCTATAGCAACCCCGATGACCAGGTTGACCCAAAAGGGTGCCCCGTTCAGGTGGTCGGACAAGTGTGAGGCGAGCTTTCAGAAGCTCAAAACAGCTTTGACTATGGCGCCGGTGTTGGTGTTGCCCATAGGTTCAGGGCCATATACAGTATATTGTGACGCATCTCGTATTGGAATTGGTGCAGTGTTGATGCAAAATGGCAAGGTTATTGCATATGCTTCGTGGCAGTTGAAGATTCACGAGAAACATTATCCAGTTCATGACCTGGAGCTAGCAGCCATTGTTCACGCGCTGAAGATTTGGAGGCATTATTTATATGGTATGTCGTGTGAGGTGTTCACGGATCATAAGAGTTTGCAGTATTTGTTCAAGCAGAAGGAGCTCAATTTGAGGCAGAGAAGGTGGTTGGAGCTATTGAAAGACTATGATATCACCATCTTGTATCATCCCGGGAAGGCCAATGTGGTGGCCGATGCTTTGAGTAGGAAGTCGGCTAGTGTGGGTAGCCTTGGGTATATTCCGGTCGGTGAGAGACCGCTTGCTTTGGATGTTCAGGCTTGGCCAATCAGTTTGTGAGGTTGGATGTTTCTGAGCCCAGTCGTGTTCTAGCCTGTACACGGCCTTCATTATTTGAGCGTATCAAAGACCGGCAGTATGATGACCCTCATTTGCTTGTCCTTAGGGACACAGTGCGGCACGGAGATGCCAAGCAGGTTACAGTTGGAGATGACGGAGTCTTGTCCCTAATGTGGATGGACTTCATGAGTTGATTCTAGAAGAGGCCCATAGTTCCCGGTATTCTATTCATCCGGGCGCCGCCAAGATGTATCAAGACTTGTGGCAGCGTTATTGGTTGAGGAAGATAAAGAAGGATATTGTCACATATGTAGTGCATTGTTTGAATTGTCAACAGGTAAAGTACGAGCATCAGAGACCTGGTGGATTGTTTCAGAAGATTGAGATTCCTGAGTGGAAGTGGGAGCGTATCACTATGGATTTTGTTGTTGGACTCCCACGGACTCAGAGGAAGTTTGATGTTGTATGGGTTATTGTGGATAGGCTGACTAAGTCAGCGAATTTCATTCTTGTGGCAGTTTCCTATTCTTCGGAGTGGTTGGCTGAGATCTATATCCGGGAGATCGTTCGTCTTCATGGTGTGCCCGTGTCTATCATTTCTAATCAAGGTACGCAGTTTACCTTGCATTTCTGGAGGGCACTGCAGCATGAGTTGGGTACGCGGGTCGGGTTGAGTATATCATTTCATCCTCAGACGGACGGACAATCCGAGCGTACTATTCAGATTTTGGAGGATATGCTTCGCGCCTGTGTTATTGACTTTAGAGGTTCTTGGGATCAATTCTTACTGTTAGCGGAGTTTGCCTACAACAAAAGTTATCAGTCGAGCATCCAAATGGCTCCCTATGAGGCATTATATGGTAGACGGTGTCGATCGCCGGTTGGCTTGAATCGGGGGAGGCTCGGTTGTTGAGTACAGATTTAGTACAGGATGCCTTGGATAAGGTTAAGATCATTCAGGATAGACTTCGTACATCTCAGTCCAGGCAAAAGAGTAATGCCGACCGTAAGTTTCTTGATGTGGCATTAATGGTCGGAAAGAGAGTGTTGCTTTGGGTGTCGCCTATGAAGGGCGTGATGAGATTTGGGAAGAAGGGCAAGCTAAGCCCTATCATCGGGCCTTTTGATATCCTCGATCGAGTGGGAGAGGTGGCTTACAAACTTGCGTTACTGCCAGGTTTATCAGCAGTGCATCCAGTGTTTCATCTGTCCATGCTTCAGAAGTATCACGGCGATCCATCTCACGTGTTAGACTTCAGCACTGTCCAGCTGGACAAGGATTTGACCTACGAGGAGGAGCCGATAGCTATTCTAGACTGGCATGTTCGACAGTTGAGATCGAAGAGTTACCCTTCGGTTCGTGTGCAGTGGAAAGGCCAACCTGTTGAGGCAGCTACCTGGGAGTCTGAGTCCGATATGCGGAGCAGATATCCCCATCTTTTCACCGACTCAGGTACTTTTCTATGTTCCTTCGAGGCGAACGGTTGTTTTAGAGGTGGAGAATGTGATGACAAAAAGTCATCTTTTATTTTAGAATCCGATTCCGTATTCCGAGACCTTGAAAACCTCATTTTATCCCTCCTCGACTTGCGTGTGCAGTCCAGGCATGTATTCGGAAAGCCCTTATGCGAAAATTTAAGAAATGATGATTTTTGGCTTAAAAAGATGATTTTTGTTGACTTTGGTCAACATTTTGGGAAAACGGACCCAGACCCGTGTTCCGACGATCCCGGAGGGTCCGTAGTAAAATATGGGACCTGGACGAATGCCCGGAATCAAATTCCGAGGTTCTTAGCCCGAGAAATAAATTTTTGAAAGAAATTGATAAGACTGAAAATGCAATAATTTATAAGATTTGATCTAGTTGGTATCGGGCTCGTATTTTGGTTCCGGAGCCCGGAACAGGTCCGTTATGATATTTAAACCTTATCTGTGAAATTTGGTAAAAAACGGAAGTGATTTGATGTGATTCGGACCTTTGGTTGAGAAAATAGTAGTTTTGAAACTAACTTGAAAATTTCATGTGTTTTGGTGTTGAATTCGTAGTTCTAGGTGTTATTTTGGCGATTTGATCGCGTGAGCAAGTTCGTATGATGTTTTAAGACTTGTATGCATGTTTGGTTTGGAGCCCCGAGGGCTCGGGTGAGTTTTGGATAGGTTATGGAGTGCATTTCGAACTTAGAGAATTGCTGGTGTAACTGGTATCTGTTGCAATTGCGAGATCAGGCTTTGCAAATGCGAGCAAAGCAGGCATGGCAATTACGAGGTCTTTATCCCAATTGTGAAGAAGTCCTGGGCCAACAGAGTTCGCAAATGCGAACATATCTTCGCAATTGCAAAGAGATTCTGGGAAGGTGTGTGATCGCAAATGCGATCTTTTTATCGCATTTGCGGAGGTCCCTGATCGCAATTGCGATCATTACCTTCGCAATTGTGAAGGTAGCAGAAGTGTGGGGAACTTCGCATTTGCGATGGTTATGCGAAGCTCAGGCCGCAATTGCGACATTCGCAGCTGAGTAAAAGGGTCTTTGACGGGATTTTTCATTCATTCTCCCATTATTCAAAACCTAAACTTCAAGAGGCGATTTTTCTAGGGCAAGTTCATCCCCAAATCATAGGTAAATGATTCATAACTCATTTCTTTCGATCTATTTCATCTTTTTACAAAATTTCATCCTAGAATCTAGGGTTTTTCATGTCGGGATTAGGTGTTTTTGGGTAGAACTTAGGAGTTTCGAAATTTGGGGATTCAGACCTCAAATTGAGGTCGAATTCCAAAACCAATTGTATATCTGGGCTCGAGGGTGAATGGGTAATCGGGTTTTGGTCCGAATTTCGGGTTTTGACCAAGCGGGCCCGGGGTCGAGTTTTGACTTTTTTGGGGAAAATGTTAGGAAATCTATAATTATGCATTGGAATTTGTTTCGTTAGCGTTTATTGATGTTATTAAGTTAATTATGGATAGATACGCGTGATTGGAGGTGGAATCGAGAGGTAAAGCGGTTTTTGAGCTTTGAAATACCCGTTGGCTTGAGGTAATTGTTTGGTCTAAGCTTGACTTGAGGGATTAGGGATCCCCGACTTAATTGCTATGTGAAATTCCATGTGTGTGGCGTATAGGTGTGGTGACGAGTACCTATGCGCCGCCAAATTACTTGTTTAGCCTGTTCCCTTCCCCGTTTCCCAACATATTGCTTTCATGTCTTAACTGCTACTTGCTTATAAATGCTTCCATGTCTAATTGCTTCTTGTTAACTGTTGTTCTCTATATTGATGGTGTTAATAGTTTCGTAGTTTCGTTATACTATATTGTTGGTTTATGTTGGTTTATTGGTGCTTCATGGCATAAATTGGTTGGTTTTATAGTAATAACTGTTGAAGTTTCACACTTGTATAGACCTCCCGTTGATATGATTCGAGGTATGAATGTTGCGGAGAGTTTGAGCCAAACTCTGAAATACTTGTTCTTATTTTGTGATTGGTACTGATATGGTGGGATCGGGTTGCACGTCGCAACAGGAGGAATAAAGGTGAAATGTGATTGTCTTGTAGGATCGGGTTGCACGCCGCAACAAGGAGTAATAAGGGTGGACAGGTGGGATCGGGTTGCACGCTACAACAGGAGGAATAAGGGTGATATTTATTGAGGAGTAATAAGGGTGGACATGTGGGATCAGGTTGCACGCCGCAACAAGGAGTAATAAGGGTGAATTTTTATTTTTTTATTGATTATATGGTGGGATCGGGACACGCGCCGCATCATTTGTTGCTTATATATTCTTCTTCTACTGAGAATCATTATTTTGGTGTTGAAACTGTCTTATAGATTGGTTATAGTTGTGTATTAGTAGAACGACTGAGTTCCATATTTATTTAATGCAAGTTACTATCCTATTCCATTCAGTATTTTCTTTCTGCTTTATTGTCAACTGTTGCAGGATACATTGTTTCTGCCCGCCGTAGCTCGTAACTACTTCGTCGAGGTTAGGCTCGGCACTTATCAGTACATGGGGTCGTTTGTACTGATATTGCGCTCTGCACTTTCTGTGCAGATTTCGGAGCTGGTAGTGGCTGATCGAAAGGTCGGTTGCTGATACTTCAGTCAGGAGAAACAAGGTAGTCCTACAGGCGTCCGCAGGCACTGACGTCCCCTTTTACTTTCTATATCTCTGTTTTATTTACTTCCGAGACAGATGTATTCTTTTCTTTCAGACCAGTATTTGTGGTAACATGTAGAAAGTTCGTGAGTTGTGACACTAGTTTCTGGGTGGTGACTATTTTGGTTTTTCAGTTAATTGTATAAAGATGATCGGTTTATTATGTTCTTCCGTGTTTAATTCTGTTGATTTAACTTTGTTTAGTTTTAGTTATAACAAGTAAAGGAAAAAGGTGATTGTAACTCTAACGTTGGCTTGTCTAGCGAGTGCGATGTTAGGCGCTATCACGGTCCCGATGGTGGGAAATTTGGGTCGTGACAGTTTATTTTCCTAATATTTAGAACTTTAAAATCAAACAAAAATTTTGCTTACTAAATTGTTCCTTATTTGACTATAGGACTTTAAAAGCAAATTAATTAAAATTTTACCTTATATAAACTCCTTTTACTTAATTAATACCCCTTTATCAATTTCTTTAATCACGAAATACATGTTGACAACTTTGTAAGTTCTCATTACTAATTAAGTTCTTCCTTATTTCAATCGTTTAAAATAACAAAAAAAAAAAAAAAAAAAAAAAAGAAGATCTAGAAAACGCAACCAAATTCAACCGAATTTTGTATCATGAAATACTAAACATAAAGCCTTTTGCTTTTTGGAAGAAAGTTCTAATACTTAGGATTTAAAATTTTAAAAATTTACCTTCTATGCTAATAATTTAGCTAAATATTAATTCTATTATAATTAAAAGTTATCTAAATAATAAAAGATAACATATCTTAACAACATCATTGGTGAACTAACATTCAATCAACACTCAAGTATCATATCACTAAAATATTATCAACAAATAATTCTTAATTAGTAAACAATAAATTTTTTTAACACAATAAAATCTTAAAATATGTATGGAAATAAATCTTAAACATTAAAGTAATTTTCTACACACAAAATGTATATGAAATGTTAATAGATTTTTATACTTTTTGCGACTAATATTTCATTATGATACACTTCATGTTGGATAGAATATTAATAACAATAATAATACTAATAAATATTAATATTCTACCTGCTTTTTTTTTTATGACAATCATTTTTTTTCTAAATGTGAATCAATTAATTCAGTTGAATACTACCCTTAAATTCGTAATACGATAACTAAACCTAACAATACGAAGTCTCGTTTTGTTTTTCGTATTTAATAATTTGAGTTCCAATAGTAATAAGATAAAATTTATATTACTATATTAGGTACCTGAGAAAATAGACTTTATTTTTTAAGGTCAAGATAAATATATTGTTGTATGATATTTGAGTATAAATTAACATATTATTTTACTCTATATCAGTTAGTAAAGCAAATATACAAATATAACAAATTTATGATATGGCATTAGAATACTTTTGTGTGACATACTTTTTGTCACCACCCAAAAATTCCTCCGAAGGAGTCGTGATGGCACCTAGTCTCTAAACTAGGTAAGCCTAACATTTTCTGAAAAAATATTGATATTTATTAACTTCAAATGAAATTTCTCTAATCAATTTACAATTCCCAAAACCGGTAGTGCAAGTCATAAGCTTTTCTAAGAGTAGTTATACAAAATAAATACATCACTGTTCCGAACAAAAGGAACATATGGGAATAAGTACAATTAAAGGTGACTCCGGGGACTGCGAATGCTGCAACAGGTTTACCTTAAGTTACCACCGCAACGAACAACTACTATCAATCAAATACCTGGGTCTGTACACAAAATGTACAGAAGTGTAGTATCAGCACAACCGATCCCATGTGCTGGTAAGTGCCTAGCCTAACCTCGGCGAAGTAGTGACGAGGCTAGGACCAGACTACCAAATAAGCCTGTACATTATAGAGTACAAAATAATAGGAAGCAGATAACAATGACGACAACAATGATCAACCAGTGATATAATTAGCAGGCAACAAGAACACCATAAATGCTTCTCAACAAATAATAAATACAAATGCAATCAATTAATCGAGTCGCTCGAATATAAATCTTTCGCCTATAAATTCTTCAAGTAATAATCTCTAAGATAATATGCTTTTCAATAAATATATTTCGAATATATTTCCTTCAAATAAGTATCTTCCAAGTAAGCATCTTTCGAATATAATTCTTTCAAGTAAAGGTCACCGTGTGACGCCTCATTTCATAATCATAAATAATATAGGTCTCTGCCCACTTTCATATTTATCACGGAACCTCGTGCCCACATATTTCTGTCTTATATTGCACAATAATATTCTCATATTACTCAGTTCATAGGTTCCATGACCCAATACAATTAAGAATGTTCAAGAAGCCTCATGCACTTAACATAAAGTAGAGTACAACTCCCAACCCAAATAGAAAATCAAAAAGAAAAGATGAACTTATTTTTAGAAATCATTTGATAAAGAAAATACCCTTTTCAATTAAAGTACAATGTGGAATGAATTATTACCTTTAATACGAGAAATCAATAAATCAAAACATAGAAGAAATTCCTTTTTAAGTAAAGTACAACCTCAAACGGTTTAAGGAAAATTTAGCTGAGAAATCAATTGAGTTAAAAATATAACAATTGTTGAAATTTGAAGTATTGAATATATATATATATATATATATATATATATATATATGGCGAGGTATTGNTATAACAAATAGGGCGAGGTATTGTCAACACTATGGATTCCCACACAAAAGATCACAGCCGTAAAGGAATCTAAAACCATTAAAACACTTGAATTGATAACCACAATTACAACGGAGACAAAATAATCACGGAAGGAGTACAACGGTCAGGACCCTACCGAGATAAAATAAGATATAAGGTATGACGGATAAGATAAGCAATTCAGTTGCAAGCTAACAATAAGAATGTTAATACGAGAAAGTAAGGAATGCAATAACCAAAACAGAGGCTAAAACAATCACTAGGATAATAACCGGGGATCTCTCAGTATATCGAGGATCTCTTGGTATCCTCAATCTGTACCAGGAATCTCTTGGTATCCCGAGGATCTCTTGGTATCCTCATTATATACTAGGGATCTCTTGGTATCCCGAGGATCTCTTGGTATCCTCAATATAAATGCTAGGGATCTCTTGGTATCCTCATTATATACTAGGGATCTCTTGGTATCCTCAATATATGTGCAGGGGGATCTCCCGAGAATCTAACCCGTAGTCCCAAAGTAAATACACAACGCAACCAACAGAATCAACAGTTACATCACAACAGAAGGATCGGATATCACCGCAATACATATAACAACAACAAATGACAATAATACAAGGTAAGAAGAGTAAATTAACTCAGGGGCTGTAAATCACGAGAAAATAGTAGAACCAGCTCAAAGGAATAACCACAGAAAAGAATAGTGGCATAAAGGAAACAATTCAATAAGGTGAAAACTAACACGTAGCAACGATCCCACAATATATAAGTCAATAATAAGAAAATCAACACGAGTCAAGTAGCTATGAAAATATAACACAACAATAGGAGAGGCGAAACTCTTCAGTTAAGTCAAATAAGAGTCACATTAATCAAAGTATAAGACTCACGGGCATGCTTGACTCCAACGTATAGATACTCGTCACCATGCCTATACGTCGTACTCGACAAATAACACATAATAATTATGACACAACTCCTAATCCCTCAAGCTAAGGTTAGACCAAACACTTACCTCGCTTTGCTACCAATTCACAATTCCAACAAGCCTTTGCCTCGCGAATTCGTCCGAAGCTTCAAATCTAGTCATAATAATTCAAAATACTCAACACGAATCGTAGGAACTAATTCCATATGAATTTACACATTTTCCGAATTAAAATCCGAAACTTAATCCATTTTTCATACAAAATCCTTCCAGAAAATTATACGGAATGCGCACGCAAGTCGAGGAATTATTGATAGTGCTTTTCAAGGTCTTATAATACCGAGATGATTATTTAATTTAAAGATGACATTTTGGGTCATCACACTTTTTTCCTCTATGATATTGTCTAAATGAGATCAATATCCATTATTTTTAAGAGCTTGGCTTTTCGTAAAATTTTATTTTATTACTCAAACACATAATTTAATAATATTTACGTAATTTTAAATATTTTATATTCATTGATATAGAATTCACGTGTAACGCGTGTATCCTAAAACTAGTATTATAAAAGGCTGCATGGTAATGTTGGATGATTGTATTATTGAAGGCCCCTACTCACACAGGTTGTCTTGGGATCGAAACCCGGTTCGCCCTCCCTGAACCATCGTGACGGCACCTAGTTTCTACGACTAGGTAAGCCTAAATTGCGAAAGATAACCAAACTTGCGGAAAATAAAACGATTTAAGAACAGAAATAAAGCAATAATAGTGTTAAATGTGCCACTCGGCATATATATATATATATATATATATATATATATATATATATATATATATATATATATATATATATATATATATATATATATATAAGTCTCAAAACCAATATCCAATCCAAGACCCGGAAACCCACGAATCACAAGCTAAGACAGAGAAATACTACATAGCTCTACCTTTGGAATTTTGTCTAATAAGAACAGAAAGTACAGAAGGGCTAAAATACTAAAAGCATGAATGGAAAGGGACTACTCGGACTGCGGACGCGGCAGATGTACCTCGAAGTCTCTAAGTAGTCGCCTCCCTCAAGGATGATAAGCCTGAGAAGAAATACCTGGATCTGCACATGAAAAACATGCACAGAAAAGGCATGAGTACACCACAGCGGTACTCAGTAAGTGCCAAGCCTAACCTCGGTCGGGTAGTGACGAGGAAGGTCAGGGCCCTACTGAGATAAATAATAATAGTGACAGGTTAAGATAAACAATATAATTGAGAATCTACGGTAAGAGTCTATACATGATAATAAGAGTACAATAACGGAAACAAAATATAAAGACAAATCCCCAGGTAACACCACTCACAATAGGGATAATAATCAGGGATCTCTTGGTATCCCGAGGATCTCTTGGTATCCTCAATATATATACACTAGGGATCTCTTGGTATCCCGAGAATCTCTTGGTATCCTCAATATATATCGGGGATCCCTTGGTATCCCGAGGATCTCTTGGTATCCTCAATATATACACACTAGGGATCTCTTGGTATCCCGAGGATCTCTTGGTATCCTCAATATACGTGCCAGGGATCTCTTAGTATCCCGAGGATCTCTTGGTATCCTCAATGTATGATAGGGATCTCTTAGTATCCCGAGGATCTCTTGGTATCCTCAATATACGTGCCACGGATCTCTTGGTATCCTCAATTTACGTGCCAGGGATCTCTTAGTATCCCGAGGATCTCTTGGTATCCTCAATGTATGATAGGGATCTCTTGGTATCCTCAATATACGTGCCAGGGATCTCTTGGTATCCCGCACCTCAGTCCAAATCATAAATATGTAAAGGGGATCTCCCGATATGTCGTCCCGTAGTCCCAAATTAAACACACAGAAGCAATACAAGGGTACTCAATTAAATGCTAAATACGTATCAAGTAAATAGTTAATTCTAGTCTAACATGCTTCACGTAATGCAATTAAGGCAGTTTAAGGAAAGAGGCAATTAAGTCAACTAAACATGCTTTTCTAAACTAACAACAGGCTAAATTCGCAAGTAGAATAAACAAGAAGGAAAGGAACTCAGCTTAATTACTAAAAATAAAATTGGGTTTTTCAACAATTAGCTCAAGTACGCGCTCGTCACCTCACGTACAAGGCATTTCAATTATCAACCATCATATCCTAAGGGGAAGGTCCCCCACACAAGGTTAGACAAGCCACTTACCTCGAACCGGCTCAAAATCAACTAGAAACCACGTTCTTGCCACGAGTATCCGACTCCAAATGGCCCAAATCTATTCAATTCCATTTCATAATGTAAATAATACTTCAAGAAGCTGATTCTACAATTAAATTCTAAGCTAATACGCGAAATTATGTAAAATGACCAAAACGCCCCTCGAGCCCACGTCTCGGAATCGGGTGAATTTTATATTTTTAGAATCCTCACACCCACACGAGTCTATTCATACAAAAGTCTCTCAAATCGGATGACAAAAACCCAATCAAAACTCAATCTCTAGGTCTAAGAACTTTTCCCCCAATTTCTACCAAAATTCCAAAATTAAAGGATGAATTTAAGTGAAGATTCATGGAAATTAGTCTAAACCGAGTAAGAATCACTTACCCAAGTTGCCCAGGTGAAAATCCCCTCAAAAATCGTGATCTCCCGAGCTCCCAAGTCCAAAATATGAGTTGTGGTCTAAACCCTCGATTTTGGGTCTTAAATTCTCTGCCCAGATGTTGTTCATTGCGATCGCAAGAAATCATTTGCGATCGCGAAGAGTAAAAGTGAAAGGCTCCAGAAATGGCCTACGCGATCGCGACATGAAGAATGCAAACGCAGAAGAGGAAAAGTGAAGGGTCCTCGAACTGGCCTATGCGAACACAATAGAAGTCTTGCAATCGCAGAAGAGGACAAGGCCAGCTTATGCGTTCATGGTCGAAGCCACGCAAACGCAAAGAGTAAAAGGGCAATGAACCACCATCTCCCATTTCTACTATGCGAACGCGGAAGAGTAATTGCGAACGCGAAGGAAGAAGAGGCTGACTTCCGCGATCGCGAGTATAGTAATGCGATCGCGAAGAACAACTTAGGCCCCCCCCCCAGAGAAAGCACTACGCGATCGCGGAGGGAAGGCTGCGATCGTAGAGAAGGAAACCAGATACCAACAGTTCAGCAATTCAACAAGTTCCAAAAATGATCCGTTGAGCATCCGAAACACACCCGAGGCCCCCGGGACCTCAACTAAACCTACGAACATACCCCATAACGTCATTCAAACTTGTTCCAACCTTCAGAATGCTCCAAAACAACATCAAAACACCTATCTTTCATCGGATTCAAGCTTAGGAATCCCAAAAACTCTAAAAACACATTTTCGATCAAAAAGTCTATCAAACCTCGTCCGAATGACCTGAAATTTTGCACACACGTCACATTAAACACTACAAAGCTACTCCAACTTCCGGAATTCCATTACGACCCTCGAATCAAAATCTCACTATCGGACCGGAAACTTCAAAAATTCAACTTTCGCCATTTCAAGCCTAAATTAGCTACGGACCTCGAAAACACATTCCGATCACGCTCCTAACCCCGAAATCACCTAACGAAGCTAACATAACCATCAGATTTCCATTCCGAGGCTGTCTTCATGCTGTTGCGACTATGGTCAACTTTCCAACACTTAAGCTCTCATTTAGGGACTAAGTGTCCCAAAACTCTCCGAAATTCAAAACCGAACATCCCGACAAATAAAATTAGCAGTAATAAACTTGGGGAAAGCAGTTAATAGGGGATCGGGGCGTTAATTCTTAAGACGATCGGCCGGGTCATCACATCCTCCTACACTTAAACATTCGTTCATCCTCGAACGAGCATAGAGACATACCTGAAGTGAAGCTGCTCATGGCCCAAACTCCTGAGCGACGCGCTAGAGCTCAAAACGACCGGTCGGGTAGTTACATGTCCTTTAACAATTGAGGTTCAACAAAACAAGGCGGACGTGCATGGTAAATACAATTAAAAGCTTTGAAGTTTTTCACTGCTTCTTTCGCCAAGAGATGGGCCATCACATTTCCTTCCCTGAAGTTATGCCTCAAGATTGGGAGCTTCAACTGGTGCATTAGCCACCTGCATTCAAAATTTAGATTAGAGAGGTTTGGGTTATTTTCATAGAGTAGTGATATAGCATCTGTTAAATCTGTCTCTATCTCTATCTTTGTGAATCCTAGTTCCTGACAATTTTTAATCCTTCATGGAGAGCCATTAATTCACAATGTATGACTGATGAAGCACAAGTTGATTTGCAAAATCCAACGATCCAATCTCCATTGATGTTTCTAAACACACCACGAAGGCCAGCTTCCAGCGTATATTTTGAGAAGGCTCCGTCAATATTTATCTTGATAGTATCTGGTGGGGGTTTGTTCCATCTGATCTCAATTAGAAACCTGCTTTCTTTGAAGGGGTTTTTCTTCGTGAAGAAGTTTTATTCCCAGGCTTGTTGTAGAACATCAGTGTGTTGAACCTTATAATTAAGGTTATTGATGTTGTTGTTATTTCTGTTCTTCCAGATATTCCAAATGGAGAAGGGAAGTATGGTTATCCAGTTACTAGCATACTTACTTTTTTGAATAAAGTTTTCTTTTAGGCTAATCAACCAGTGTATACCTTCTTTTAACTGGATAGTGGGGATACCTATGTTTTTCCGAAAAAATTGAGTGCTGGGGCAGTGGAGGAAAATGTGTTGTGCATCTTCTAAATTATCTCTACAAACTGTGCAATCCTTGTCTATATTAATGCCAATGCGGAATAAGAACGCTCTGCAAGGAATGTGGTTATGCATGCATTTCCAGAAGAAGAATTTGATTTTGTTTGGACATTGAAGATCCCAAATCCAGTCAAAGTTGGATTTTGATGTGGTATAAAGATTTATGAGTTTGTAGCACGATTTTATAGAAAGGAGACCACTAGAAGTGACACCCAGGTCATAGTATCCCTTTCAAAGATCTTATTAGGTGTAGGAGTTGTGCTAATCTTGTTCATTAGGTTACTAGGAATTTCAAAAGAGATACATGAAAGGTCCTATTTATCATCTTTAATAATATCTCTAATAGAAGTGTTGAAATCTTTTTTTATTAAGAGGACCATATATGTTATTTCTTAAAGCACTAGAGTTGTGGATCCAATTTGAGGTCCAAATGTTGATTTTTGAGTGAGAGTAGGGGTGCGAAAGGATGCCATCATTACAAAGTTTCCAACCTTTTAGGATAGATATCCAAATGAAAGAAGTGGTGTTGGTTGATTTTTTATTGGCGTACTTGTGCGAGATAAGTTGAGCCCATGGGGTATTAGGGTTTTGTAACAGTCTCCAAGAGAGACCTGTTAGTAAGATAATGTTTTTGGAAGAAGCCTTATGAATGCCAAGGCCTCCTTCTTGTTTACTGTTAGTGACAATATTCCAGTTGACTAAGTGGAGTTTTTTTGAGGTGCTGGTGCTTCCCCAAATGAAACTCCTTTGTATTTTATCAATTTAGTTTAGGATTTTAACTGAGAGATAAGTATATTGCACAGAATGAGTGGGGATTGCATTAAGCGTGCTAGTAGCAAGAGTTGTTCTACCAGCCATATTGAGGAAGGAACATTTCTAGTGCGATATTTTGTTATGTAATTTGTCTACTATGAATTGGAAGTCTCTAGGCTTAGGACTATGATTTAGAATAGGGAAGCCTAGATATTTTCCAATTTCACGACTAACTTTTATTCCAAAAGGGTTTGAGAAGTAGGTACAAGTATCAAGAGGACAATTTTTTGGGAGGATGATTTTATATTTAATAAAATTGATGGATAAACCTGATTGAGAGCAGAAAAAATCCATACAGGATTTTATGCAATTGCCAGTTTTTTTGTTGGCATTGCCCATTAGGGTTATATCATCCAAAAATAAAATATGAGAAAAAGAGGGACCTTTTTGAGAGATTTTAATCGGGTCCTAATTTAAAATGTCTATCTGATAATTAATATGTTTTGAGAGTAATTCTAAGCACATAATGAAGATGTAGGGGATAAGGGGTCTCCTTGGCGGTACCCCTACTGGGACTAAAAAATCAGTAGTTAATTCCCATTGAGCTGGTACAAATGCAGTGCATAATTATGTTAGTGATTTTAAGGGGGAATTTGAAGAATCTAAGAGTTCTATAGAGAAAAGACCATTCTAATCTATCAAAAGCTTTTTCAAGATCGATTTTTATCAACATGTCAGGGATAGATTTTTTGTTTTACGAAGATTATTCATCAATTCTTGGATGATAATAGCATTGTCACTAGCTCTCCTTTTTTTAATGAAACTACACTGGAGAGGACTAATGGGGTAAGGTAGAATAGGCTTGATCCTATTAGCAATTATTTTAGTGATTATTTTGTAAGAGGTATTACATAGTCCAGTAGGTCTAAAATTTTTGAGGTTGTTTGCATTAGCAAATTTTGGGATAAGACATATAAAAGTTTCATTTATACCATTTGCCAGTGTTTGGGTATCAAAAACCTTATGGCAGTAGGATTCTATCGAATTTTTGATAATGTGCCAGTATTTTTGATAGAAGAAAGGATGAATTCCATCCGGCCCAGGTGCTTTGAAGGGTTTGAAGGAAAAGACAGCCTTTGTAATTTCCTAATTTGTTAAGACCGTATCAAGACTACTTAAATCAATATTATTGTGGTACATAGGATCATTTAGGATGGCCTTTCTATGAGAAGTGGTTTTAGAGGTTGTGAAGGCATTAACAAAGAATTTGAGAGTATGGTCTAGTATTGATTTAGGATCAGTAATCCATTCACCACTGTTGCTGGTGAAGTACATAATAGCATTACGACGCTTACGATTAGAAGCCATTAAGTGGTAAAATTTTATATTTGCATCCCCATCATTTAACCAAGAGATTCTGGAGCGTAATTTCCAAAAGTCTTGTTTCATTTTCAGAATATTATTGTAATCTAATTGGAGCTTAGATTCTAAGTCTTGTAACAAGTAACTTCTTTGGTATGAGGGGGAAGATTGAATTCCATTTAGCCTAGCTAGGAGTATTTTTTTTCTTTTTGAAAATATCTCCAAAGGTCTCATTTTTCCAATTCATAACAATGTCTTTGAAAGTAGTTTGAGCATTAGTTAAACTATTATTAGACCAACATCGTTTAACAATGTTGATCAAATCAGGATGTCTACACCAAATTGTTTCTAATCTAAAAGGTTTATTTATGAAATTAAAATTTTTAGTGGATAATTGAACTAATAACGGGCTATGGTCAAAGTGTATTTTGGGTAGATGGATGACCATAGCCTTGGGAAAAAGAGATAGCCAGCTATTATTAATAAAAATCCTATCTAATCTTTCCATAATTAATCCTCTAGATTTTTTTCTATTATTAGTCCAAGTATACTTACATCCTTTATAACCTAGGTCCAATAGATTGCCTTTGTTAATGCTATTCCAAAGATTGTTACTTCTCCTATGGTTGATTGGATTACCACCAAATTTATCATTTGCGCTAAAAATATCATTAAAATCTTCCCCTAGGAGCCAAGGCTTAGAGTTATTGTTATGAATACTTTCAATATTATTCCACAGAGTACACCTTTTTTCTAGGTTAGTACTAGCATATACCGAGGAAAATAACCAAGTAGTATTAAAGGGAGTTACCTCTACAGTGGCGTGGATCTCTTGGTTCCTCCTTACAAAATCATGGGCTCTCACTATGCTAGCATCCCACATAATAACCATACCCTCAGCTTGACCATCCGCTGGGACCTCAACCATTTCAGTAAAAGGAAAATCATTCAGTAGGGTGAAATGATGTTCCCTACGGGTTTCTAGCAAAGTAACCATGCAAGGTTTGTGAGTATCAACCATCTCCCTAAAGTTGATACGGAAGTTGTCATTATTACCACGATGAATATTCCAAATGATGATGTTAGTAGGCCTATACATCATTGATACATGATTGTTGTTTGAGCTATTCTCCATTCTTGCATGGAGCACTGGGTTCCTCCTCAGAGAGGGAACAAGTATCATTGCATGGCTCCCCAGTGTTGGGTCTTGTGGTGGCCTGATGTCCATTAAGAACTTTTACAAGGCTGGGGGGGGGGGGGCAACTGAGCACATACCTCTTCTCTAGCATCTCCCTGAAGAGATAGACTTTTACATTGTTTAGACTTGAGAACTCTATTATCTCTCCCGATCCTAGTAAGTTCATTTCTTCTACATTCTCTACTGGTGGCTCTTCTTGTTCTTGCGCATTGGGATTGACTGGTTGTGGTGGTGGGATGTTTACTGGGGGAGCTGCTTGAGCTTGGTTCTAGTAAAACTGAGTGGCTGTTGCCGATGGCATGAAGATTGGGTTTAAGTTCTGGATCTCCCCAAGGGGAAAGAATGGGAGATCCAAAGACATATTCTGTGGTTGGAGGGGATTGAAGTGATGAGGGAGGTTCCACTAATTTCTCATGGCTTGAGCTTGGTGTGCATTCCTAGTGGGGGCTAATGGGTGAAGTATGTTATTTAGCCAAACGTGGTTGTGGTAGTTGCTCATGGCCATGTACATTCCCTCGAAAACAAGTTATGCTAGAAAGTGAGAGTTTTGGAGAATGACCACTGTTTCCTGGCCATCTAGGATCATGTTGAACGTGACTGCATGGCCCATCAGTGCTTGTTCTATCCATGATAGAGGTTGGTGATCTTGAGGGATAGGTGGTTGGGTGAAGAAGACTGTTTGATTTCCCTATTGGTTGTTCAAATTAGAGGTGGGTTGGCCATTGTGTGAGCTCTTTGGTGCCTTAAAATTTGCACAAGTCTGTACCTCCTCCTTTCTGATATGGGAATTCATGGCATTATGTATATGAAGGGGTTGATTTATAGTGATATGATCGTTTTGTTTACTGGAAGGTGGAAGGATTTTGGTAGAGGGATTTTCTAGGGTGTTAATGGTTCGGTCTATTTGCATGCTTTATTTGCATGTTTAAGCAGATATTTTAAGCTGATTTCGTATAGCAGTAGGGTTAGACACGTGTTGTTTGTAATTGGCGAAATGTTTAAAGGGTGGGGGCATGTAGGACATGTGTTGTGGGGTCTGATCTTCATCCATGAAATTGTTAGAGATGTTATCACTTAGTTTATGTTAATTAGAGGGATGGTTATCGGATGAAATATCTTCTCTCCAGTAATTAATATTATTGTTATCTGCTTTATTATCTTCGTTATTAAAATTAGTGGGGGATTTTAAAGACTGCATATTGGATAATTCACTTACCTCCATGTCGGACACGTTGCCACTGGGAGGTTTTGTTAATGCCACGTTATTATTGTCTAAAAACAAGTTCTTTTCAGAATTATGTAAATCATATTCTTTTATTTTTGTGGGCGAATTCTCCAAGGTGGAGAATTTGTTGCTACAATTTACGTAATTTCTTTGAGGAGAGGTGAAATGATTAGCTGGAGTTTTTTTGTTACTCATAGATTAAGTGTTTGAGAGGATAAAGCTAGTATTAGGGGTTTGAGTAGAATACTTATCCGGTATTGGATGAGGTAGATTTGATTGAATACCTGGATTTTTTGTGGTTTTAGAACCCCTTCCATTGGTTCTTTTTATCTTAGGCAACTTAACCGTCTGCCATGCGTTGCCATTAACCTCGCTGACATTGCTTACTTCCTTAGAGTGAGGATTTAGATTACCTAGAATGGAGTTTATGGCTGGCAGTGGAGTTTTTACATAATGGCACCTTATTGCCATATGACCTAGTCTCCCACATTGCTTGCATAGAGTATTCTCACCCTCGTATTGGATGATTTGTTTATGGTGACCAATATTGATGAAGGGAATTACAGGAACCTCGAGTGGGAGCTCATTGCACAGTCTGGCATAGTGTCCCCTTAGCGTGGAAGGAGTGCATGCATCCACTTTTAGTAACTTGCCAATGGCATTTCCAATTTTTGCTAATATAATACCATCATAAAATTTTGTTGGTAATTGGGGTAGACGAATCCAAATGGCAGTGAGTGAGTTCTTTACTTCCATTGCCACAAAATTTGCCTTCCATCTCTGGATAGAGAGAAAATGGCCAAATATGAACCATGGACCATTGTTAGGACTCTGACATGTGTTCTTCGCATTTTGAATTAAGTTATGTAGTGGTTTTCTCTCAAATCGATTAGGGGAAAATTATCCATAATTTTTCAAGCTTCCTGAATTTTCTTTTTGAGGATATGATGTTGGATTTTTTTACCATGGAGTTTGATAATGAGAGAATATCACCACGGTTGATATATACGTTCCTGGTCTTCCTCTGTCAAGTGAATTCTCTATTAATCAACGGTCCTTGAGTGTATAGGTAGAGGATTTGTTTCTTGGAGTTTTGTTGTAGTACCAATATATGTGGGGGTCTCAGCGAATTTTTAGGGAATGTTGTACTCCTTCAATAAGTTTGTCTTTAAAGCTTTGGATTTCTTCTTTTTGAGTGTTAGTATCCTTATCTGGTGATTTAGGGGGAATATGGAATTGTTGTTGATTAGATCCATTTCAAATGGTGTTTGAAATTGAATGGATGAAGATTAGCTTTGTTTAGAGAGAAGCTAGAGGAAAAGTTTTAGAGAGAGAACTTCCAACATGTGCATTCGCCTCTACTTTCTGTAACGACCTGATCGGTCGTTTTGAGCCCTAGCGCGCCGTTCAGCGGTTCGAGGCCATGAGCAGCTTCAATTCAGACATTATGACTTGTACGCGTGGTCGGAATTAAATTTCGGGAAGTTCGAAGTTGACTTGGAAAGGAAATTCTCATTTCGGAATCTTTAAGTTGAGAGAATTGACTAGGATTAGATTTCAAAGTAAACGACCTCGGAATCGGGATCTGAAGGTTCCAGCAGGTTCGTATGATGATTTCGAACTTGGGCGTATGCCCGGATCAGGTTTTGGTTGAGCCGGGAGCATTTTTGGTGCCTATTGTGGAAGTTAGCATTTTGGAAGAAATTTCATAAGTTTGGGTTGAAGTGCATTTCAGCGTTATCGATATCCGTTTGGGATTCTGACTCTGGGAGTAGCTCCGTATGGTGATTCTAGAGTTGGGAGCGCGATCGGAAGTGAATTCGGATGTCCGTGGAGCATTTTGGAGCCATTTGGCTAAACATAGGAATTTGAAGGTTTTTGAGAAGTTTGACCGGAGGTGGACTTTTTGATATCGGGTCGGAATCCGATTCTGGAAGTTAGAGTAGGTCTGTAATGTTGAATATGACTTGTGTGCAAAATTTGAAGTCAATCGGACATGATTTGATAGGTCTAAACATCGAAAGTAGAAGCTTGAGATTCTAAAGTTCATAAAGTTTGGATTGGAGGTCGATTCATGGTTTTAGAATTGTTTGATATGATTTTGAGGCCTCGAACAAGTCCGTAATGTGTTTTGGGACTGGTTGGTATGATTGGATAGGGTCCTGGGGGCCTCGAGTGGATTCCGGATGGTTAACGGATCGAAAATGAAATTTTGAGAAGTGTTGAAGCTGCTGCTTTTGTCATAACCGTACCTGCAGTTGGTGGACCACAGGTGCGAGACCGCAGATGCGGTCCTTTCATTGCAGAAGCGGCCCAGGGCAGGCCAGGCCAGGAACCGCAGAAGCGGCTCCGCAGATGCGGCCTGGAGACCGCAGAAGCGGTCCCAGCTCCTTAGGCCCATTTCGCAAATGCGGTCCATTTCTAGCAGATGCGGGACCGTAGTTGCGCAAATGCTGGAGGCAGTGAGGTTCTTTTAAATCGGGGGGTTGGGTTCATTTCAACCCCATTTTCGTCCATTGGAGACGATTTGGAGCAACTTTGAGGTGCCATTTTCACCGCCAAGCATGAGGTAAGTAATTTATGTTGGTTTTGAGTTAAGTACATGATTATATACGTATTTGGACATGGAAATTTTTAGAAAACTTGGGGTTTGAGGGAAAATCTAGAAAATTGATATTCTTGGAATTTGACCACGATTTTGGGTATGGAATTAAGAGAAAATCATATATTTGAGTTCACGGAGTCATGGGTAAGCTTAATCTTCGAAAATTTTCGGAATCAGGGCACGTGGGCCTGAGGGCGTTTTTGTCAACTTTTCGATCGGGGTTAGGAATTGTTATAAATTGGATTAAAACGAGTAGTTTATTGTATATTAATGAATTTGCATAATCATTAGCTAGTTTTGGAGTATGTGGCATCGATTCAAGTCTTCGGAAGGGCGTGGAATGCCGGTTATGGATCTTCAGAGCGAGGTGAGTCTCCTTCCTAACCTTGTAAGAGGGAATTGTCCCCATAGGTGAAATAATTGGTTATGTGCTCCTATTTGTGGGGGCTACGTACGCATGAGGTGACGAGAGTCCGTGCGTAGCTAGTAGCTACTAATAAGTCCGGGTAGTCTAGGACCCAAAAGCATGCTATACTTGGAATAATTGTAATCTTATTGACAGTTGAATTTCTTAAATCCTGTCGAATTGGTAAATGAATTTCTAAGAGGATTAAACTTTATTTCTTAAATCATTAAAAGAGAATTGGCTTCTAATGGGATAAATGTTCCCCGTAAGAATTCTTAATTGCTGTTTGAGCATGTATTTCTATGTGTACTTGCGTCGCATGTATGGTACGCGAGCAGGGTGATTGTTTATTTAAATTTGACCGCGTCGCATGTATGATTCGCGAGTGGGATAATAGATGCATCAATGGTTCGGGCCGCTCGACCCTCGGCGGTGCACATTATACATTTATGTTGGATCGGGCCGTACGACCTCGACATGAGATGCGCATGTTTGAGTTGCTTGTCTTGAGATTTATTGATATTGCCATCTGCTCCCCCGACTTAGATAATTGTTAATTAATGGATTATGAATCCGGAAACATTTAATAAAAGGGAACTTTTATCTGTTTAGTAATTCATTTGAATCTACTGCTGGCCTTAATAAATTCGTGACTCATCGCTTTAATAATATTATAATTTGACCATTTGTAAGTATCGAAGTTGCCATCTCGTCTCTACTTCTTCGAGATTAGGCGGGATACTTACTGAGTACACGCTGTTTTCGTACTCATGCTACACTTGCTGTGCATTTTGTTGCACAGGTACAGGTATTTCTACTGGCCCATTGGGCGTAGCAGCACGGGCGACCCGGAGACTAGGTGAGCTACATTTCCTCGAGGCGACCCGCAGCTAGTATAGTCTCTCTCAGGATTCTATTTTTTTTTGTCCAATTGTATTCCGGACAGCTGTTGTACTTTATTCGATTTCTCTTAGAAATTGCTCATGCACTTGTGACACCGGGTTCTGGGATGGTTATGAAGTATTTTGTATTAATTGCTTATCATTTAATTTGAATTGAAGCGAATTATCTTTTTAATATTTAAATTTGAAGGAAAATCATAGATTTCAAAAGTATTTAAGACGAGAATTTAATTAAGTATTTTGGTTGGCTTGCCTGACAGCGGTGTCCGGCACCATCACGACCTTAGTGGATTTTGGGTCGTGACACTTTCAATCTTAAGTAGTACGTGTTTTTTCAAATTCAATTATTATTTAATATTTGTACAAATAATCAACTTAATTTAATTAATGTTATTCTTTTTCAAGTCTCTCCCTCAATATCAAAAACTTCTAACTCCTATTTCTGCAAATAGAAAATTACAAAACCTTCTCCCTTCCTTCAACAATTACTACAATAAAGTAGGATCCACTATCGATTCGGCGACGATGACTGAGAATTGTACTTTTTGATAAGTTATCATAATTGTTAAGTTTTTAAAGAGTTACAACCCGAAATTTTATCGCCAGTAATTGGCATATCTAAAGACACTGTGCCCCGTTGCACTCAAATGTTGGTTCCGCCTCTAATTTTCACTAATAATATTATTTTATATAGTATCACAATTTTTAAGAAATTGAAAATCATATATATATATATATATATATATATATATATATATATATATATATATATATATATATATATATATATATGATTTAAGGTTATATAAATTTACACTTTTGAAAGCTTAGTACTTGTTTGACTACTTGGGGTCTTGGCTATTTTATATCCATTTGCTGATTTTTCCTCCTCGTTTTCAATATATGTTCCTTCGCCATAATTATGTTGAACTGATCTACTTGTAAAGACCGAAGGATCAAATTATTCACAGATGCCTCTATGTACTATGACACAATTCATCTGCTAATTCATCATTTAATATTTGTCGAAACCTTGATATGGTATTCTACTTCTAACGCAGCATCAATTTTCACTCTATTCACTAGTTTAGTTTTTATAATAACCTATCATCTAGACTTTATTCTTACATAGCGGTTAAGGATTAAGGAGCATTATACAATTGCTTAATATTTCGTGGAAGATAAATGGATTATAGAGTCCACACTCCTCGTGTGATAAACTTCAATAATTTTGTACTCTGGATTTATCCACTTATACCTTTATTTGGGTTGGATCAACCCATTTAGATAGAAAAAGTACAATTTTTTTTGAGGAATTTACCTAGAATACAATACTTTTTAGACTTATTTAAATTTTCTACAACTACTTTCATAAAATTACATATACTACAATTTATTTTAAGATCTTACCTTTTTAATTAAATATGTAAAACTTTTCATATCCTAATAGAGAGATTTTCTCTCACCAAAAAAAGAAAATATCTCTTAAGAATCTCTCTCACCTAAAATATATCTCTCACCTGGGGCATCAAAATACTTCATCCCATTTTATGTCATAGACATAAGAAACCTATGACAAATCGCACAGATGCTAAGCGAAGTTTCTCAAATAGCCGGCCGAAGAAAGACACAAATCTAACCTTGGACTTTTGTATAACTAAAGGATCCATATTAGTAGTTTGCCAATCGACCAATAAGGGTTGTGGTGGAGTGGTAAGTACTCCTTCATCCTTAACCAGAAGTCTCGAGTTCGAGCCCCAGGGTATGGAGTCGCCTTTGTTAGGGAGCGCTTTACCCCTCAATGTGGGACTTCCCGGCACGAATTCGGATTTAGCCGGACCCCAATGTGGGTACCGGACACCGGATGGGAAATCAAAAAAAAAAAAGTTTGCCAATCGACAGTGAAGAGTGCCAACATATCGTGTCCCTTATATCTGAAAATGTGAAGTGATTTTGGTTACTCACAAATTTATAAATTTGTTTGTGAGACTGTTTATCTCGATTCTCAAAGTAATAAAATTATTCAGACAATATATTGAAAACAAATTTCCTCTTCTATACTCAACTACTCCCTCTTATTCCAATTCATCACCGTATTTATGTATAGTACATTATATACATACATATAATAAATTCAATATATATTATAGATATACTAATAATATATAATATATACTATATATATAGCATACTAATAATATATATTTGGTATATTGTACAAATATAAATAATAACTGTGATATATTAGTACTAATATAAATGATATATATATTATGTATACTATGTATGTAAATAGATTATGTTATATATTACTCCAAACGTAAAACATATATTGATAACATACATTAACTATATTATACGTGCATAATATAAATAATATGCATTGAATATTATTCCAAATTAATATAAAAAGGTGTATATATATATATATATATATATATATATATATATATATATATATATATATATATATATATATATATATATGTAAAGTGTATATATAGACTCATAGCTAAGGTACTTGCAAAGAAATAAAAAAAAAAAAAATGAAAAGTAAAGTTTGCTCAAAGCCAATATGCCATCAATACCACATTTTTGTATAAAATGAATGAAATTTATTTTAGCTTGGGAAAAAAACGTGCAAGGATTGTAGCTTGGAAAGGCCAAAAGAGAAGGAGATTGTTTAGGAAATAATTGATTGTATTTTATATTAATTTTCTTTCTATTACCCTAAATAAGGATAGTGTCTTATTTTTAGGTGTTTGATTTTAGTTGGAGACTGCACTATTATGGTATATTTAGAATCAGTTTCCTAATTTGTAGGAAATCTACCATATTTGATGTATAACATGTACTATGTTTTTGTTGCAGAATATGTTATTTAGTTAAAAGTTGTAAATTATGAAATATATTTTGAATTCATCAGTAAGTATGAAAATTCCCCTTTTTTTTTGGGCGAATCAAAATACTTTAGTTTTAAAATTTCGTGCAGCACACCATAAAAATCAACATCCCTATCCTGATTATCATCGCTATCTTTCACCACATTCCAATATTAATAATGAATATCTTATTCTTAGACAATTTTTTTGTATAAAACTTGTATCCATTAAAAAGTACTTAGGTCCCAATCATCTAAAAATTGATCACTCGTACCGTTATTTGAATTATGCACCTATATAGAGTTAAAGAAAGATGAAAATACAAATTTATTAACACTTAAAAAAAATCTCTGAATCATTCTAAAGAGCTTGGATAAACAGTATTATGGCGAAACTGACTCACAAAATAACCGTCTGACACTTCACAAATTTCATTAGTTAAGTTTATGGATGGATCGTGCATATAAGTCAATAATATAATTTGAAACTTACTTATAATATGATTGAACTTCCGGGAAATTCAACAATATATGTGGTGTAATTAATCTTTTCACCATATCAATCAAATATTGTTTACGCACGTTTTCGAATCTCTACCTTGTTGATTAAATATGGATATAAGTGGTGCCAAAGGATCTATCTCAACTTTGTCATCATGCCTATTTGGCTTATTTTTCAAAAATATGGCACTTGAATCTCGAAATTATGTCACGACCCAAGTTCTCTCTTCGTGAACCGTCGTGACGGCACCTAGTCTTACAACTAGGTAAGCTAAAATTTGCGGAATAACAAAATGATATCATAATTTTAACAACTAACTGTAACAAAACGACATAACTGAATACCATGCCGCTTGGCATGTATAATAACCAATTATTCAGAAATACACAATATGCCCAAAATCCGGAACATCATGAGTCACAAACTACAGAAAGAAATAGTATCTCTATACTCCAGAGTCTAACAAAAGAAAATACAGGAAGTGTTTGACACGGGGAAGAGTAGAAAGGGACTCCGAGGTTTACGGACGCGGCAGATATACCTTGAACTCTCTACAACTGATTTGCCTCACTGATAATGCGGCTGATAAGCGGTACCTAGATCTGCACACGAAAAATATGTGTAGGATAGGGCATGAATACACAACAATGGTACCCAGTAAGTGCGAAGTCTAACCTCGGTCGAGTAGTGACGAGATCAGGACAGGGCCCTACTGGTATATCGCAGTAAAGATAAATACTAAAACTTAACAAGAATGAAATCACAGAAAAACAACAGCTCCGTACACAGAGATAACAATAGGGGGTCTCCCAGGATACTGTCCCGTAGTCCCAAACGTAAATGTCACGGCCCCAGTTCGCCCTCCGTGAACTATCGTGACGGCATCTAATCTCTACGACTAGGTAAGTCTAACAAATGCGGAAAACAAACTAATCTTGCGGAATAAAAAAATCAAAAGCCGAAATAATTGAAAGAGATAATATTTAAATGCACTCGGCATATACACACAACTTCTCAAATCTGATACACTATCCCAAAACCCGGAAACTCATGGATCCACAAGCTGAGAAAAACACTACATAGCTCTAATCTTCGTAATGTCTAACAAGAACATAAAGTACAGAAGGATAAATACTAGATGCAGGAATAGAAAGAGACTCCTCGGTCTGCCAACGCGGCAGATATACCTCGAAGTCTAGTAGAATCGCCTCGCCTCAAGAATGGTAAGCCTGAGTAGAGGTACCTGGATCTGCACATGAAAAACATGCACAGGAAGGGCATGAGTACACCACAGCGGTACTCAGTAAGTGCCAAGCCTAACCTCGGTTGGGTAGTGACGAGGAAGGTCAGGGCCCTACTGAGGTTAAATAGGATATAAGGTTTAACAGTGTGAATAAACAGTGTAAATAAGTGACACAAGATATAAAGGGCAACAACAACTATCACAGAGGCAAGTAAAACACAGTAAGAGAATACAGCTCAGCTCCAAGATAACAACCGGTGATCTCCCAGAATACCGTCCTGTAGTCCCCAAATATAAATATCATATCCACTGGATCTCTCGGGTGCAATCCCGTAGTCCAACTCATAAATGTGCAGGGGGATCTCCCGGAATGCAATTCCGTAGTCCCAAAGTAAACATACACGGGAGCTCCCGGGATACCGTCCCGTAGTCCCAAAGTAAATACGCGGCAACAACAAGAATTCAGTCCAATCAATTGCATATCAAAGTGAAGTAGGTAATCCTAACCTAGCATGGCTCACGTAGTACAAATAAAGCAGTTAAGGCAAATAGAGCAATTTAGTCAAGTAGACATGCTTCTCTAGGCTAAAGCAGGTTTAGTTTCCAAACAATGTAAGCAAGAAAAGGAAGAACGCAATTCAAGGCTATTTTTAATGAAAACCGGATTTCCAACAATTAGCACAAGTACGCGCTCGTCACCTCACGTACGAGGTATTTCAATTACCACAATATCAATCCTAAGGGGAAAAGGTCCCCCCGCACAAGGTTAGACAAGCTACTTACCTCGAACAAGTGCAAGTCAACCCGAAACCACTCCTTTGCCACGAGTATCCGAGTCCAAATGACCCAAATCTATTCAATTCAATTGCATATTATAAATAACACCTCAAGTAACTGATTCTATAATTAAATTCTAAGTTAATACGCGAAATTAGGTAAAATGACCAGAATGCCCCTAACGACCACGTCTCGAAATCGGATAAAATTTATATTTTCAGAAACCTCGTACTCTCACAAGTCTAAACATAACAAGAACACTGAAATCGGAGTCCAAATGACCCCTCAAATCCTCATTTAAAGGCCTCTTAAACTCAAGCCCTAATTATCCCTTTTTTCCAAATTTCTCATCACTAATTAGGTCTTTAATCACATAAAAACGAGTTATGAAGTCAAGGACGTTACCTCCAAGCGATTCCCCTTTGTTTTTATCAAAAATCGCTCTCAAAAGCTTCAAACCCGGATGAAAATGGTGAAAGAATGGCTCAATTTCGCAAATGCAACTAATTATATGTTCTGCCCAGCAATTCCCGCATTTGCGGCCCTGGGACCGCATCTGCGGAAACTACGTCACATCTGCGACTTTCATTTAAATGCCAGATTCTGCATCTGCGTAACTCTAACTGCATGAGCGATTGCGATTCTGCGAACAACTCACCGCATCTGCGGTTCCGAATTTCCAAATTCCGCTTCTGCGGCCCCCCTCAGCCGCTTCTGCGGCGCCTCATCTGCGCCCCCTACCACAGATGCGAAAATACCAGAAGCAGCAAAAATTACAGCAGCTGCAACATCTTCTAAATTTCTCGTCAACCATCCGAAATCATTCCGAGGCCCCCAGGACCTCAACCAAAGGCACCAACAAGTCTAATACTACTCCCCAAACTTGTACCAATCCTTAAAACACCTAAAACAACATCGAAACCTCAAATTAACCATGGATTCAAGCCTAAGAACTCCAAATTTCTCAAAACACACTTTCGATCAAAAAGTCTATCAAACCTCGTCCGAATGACCTAAAATTTTGCACACACGTCCCAAATGACATAATGGAACTACTGCAACTCTCGGAATTCTATTCCGACCCTCGGACCAAAATCTCACTATCGAACCGGAAACTTCAAAATTCGACCTTTCGGCATTTCAAGCCTAAATTAGCTACGGACCTCCAAAACACAATCCGACCATGCCTTTAAACCCGAAATCACTCAACGGAGCTAACAGAACCATCAGATTTCCGTTCCGAGGCTGTCTTCACACTGTTCCGACTATGGTCAACTTTCCAACACTTAAGCTCTCATTTAGGGACTAAGTGTACCAAAACTCAAACCGAACATCCCGGCAAATCAAAATAGCAAAAATAAAATTGGTGGAAGCTGTTAATAGGGGATCGGGGCGTAAATTCCAAAAACGACCGGCCGGGTCGTTACATCCTCCCACACTTAAACATTCGTTCGTCCTCGAACGAGCACAAAGACATACCTGAAGTAGTGAAAAGATGAGGGTACTGGCTGCGCATATCCTACTCGGTCTCCCAGGTCGCCTCCTCGACCGACTGACCCCGCCACTGAACCTTCACTGATGTAATGTTCTTTGACCTCAACTTCCTGACCTGCCTGTCCAATATTGCAACTTTCTCTTCAACATAAGATAGATCCTTTTCCAACTGGACTGAGCTGAAATCCAACACATGCGACGGATCACCGTGATACCTCTGGAGCATCGAAACATGAAATATCGGATGAACTCCTGCCAAGCTGGGAGGTAAGGCAAGCTCGTAAGCAACCTCCCTAACACGCCTCAATATCTCAAAAGGGCCAATAAACCTCGAACTCGACTTCCCCTTCTTCCCAAATCTCATAACGCCCTTCATAGGAGAAACCCGAAGCAGAACCCGCTCTCCAACCATATAAGAAACATCATGAACCTTTCGATCTGCGTAACTCTTCTGTCTGGACTGGGCTGTACGTAGTCTATCCTGAATCACCTTGACTCTCTCCAAAGCATCCTGAACCAAGTCTGTGCCCAATAATCTAGCCTCACCTGGCTCGAACCAACCCACCGGAGATCTATATCGCCTACCATATAAGGCCTCGTACGGTGCCATCTGAATGCTGGACTGATAGCTGTTGTTGTAGGCAAACTCCGCCAATGGCAAGAACTGATCCCAAGAACCTCCAAACTCAATCACACACGCACGGAGCATATCCTCAAGAATCTGAATAGTGCGCTTGGACTGTCCGTTCGTCTGAGGGTAAAATGCTGTGCTCAACTCCACCCGAGTACCCAACTCCTGCTGTACGACTCTCCAGAACCGCGATGTGAACTGAGTACCTCTATCAAAAATGATGGAAACTAGAATACCATGCAGACGGACAATCTCCCGGATATAAATCTCCGCCAACTGCTCCGAGGAATAGGTAGTACACACAGGGATAAAATGCGCGGACTTGGTCAGCCGATCCACAATAACCCAAATGGCATCGAACTTCTTCAAAGTCTGTGTGAGCCCAAATATGAAGTCCATGGTGATCCGCTCCCACTTCCACTCCGGAATCTCTATTTGCTGAAGTAATCCACCCGGTCTCTGGTGCTCATACTTCACCTGCTGACAATTAAGGCACCGAGCTACAAACCCAACTATATCCTTCTTCATCTGCCTCCACCAGTAGTGCTGCCTCAAATCCTAATACATCTTCGCGGCACCCGGATGAATGGAATACCGCGAACTATGGGCCTCCTCTAGAATCAACTCCCAAAGCCCATCAACATTGGGTACACAAACTCGACCCTGCATCCTCAGTAATCCATCAGCACCAATAGTCACATCTCGAGCATCGCCATGCAACACTTTGTCCTTGAGGACAAGCAAATGAGGGTCATCAAATTGATGCTCCCGGATACGATCAAACAAGGAAGACCGAGAGACCACACAAGCTAGAATCCGACTGGGCTCCGAAAGATCCAATCTCACAAACTAGCTGGCTAGGGCCTGAACATCCATCGCCATAGGCCTCTCTGCTACTGGTAAATAAGCCAAACTCCCCAAACTCTCCGCCTGACGGCTCAAAGCATCAGCCACCACATTGGCCTTGCCTGGGTGATACAAGATAGTGATGTCATAATCCTTTAGCAGCTCTAGCCATCTCATCTGACGCAAATTAAGGTCCTTTTGCTTGAACAAATGCTGCAAACTCTGGTGATCAGTATAGATCTCACAAGGCACGCCGTACAAGTAATGACGCCAGATCTTCAAGGCATGAACAACGGCAGCTAACTCAAGATCATGGACATGATAATTCTTCTCATGTCTCTTCAACTGTCTGGACGCGTAGGCAATCACCCTACCGTCCTGCATCAATACCGCTCCAAGGCCAACTCTCGAGGCATTACAATAGATAGTGTAAGACCCCGAACCGATAGGCAATATCAAAATTGGTGCTGTAGTCAGGGCTGTCTTGAGCTTCTGAAAGCTCTCCTCGCACTTCTCCGTCCACTGGAACGGAGCACCCTTCTGGGTCAGTCTGGTCATAGGTGTTGCAATAGATGAAAACCCCTGAACAAATCGACGGTAATAACCCGCCAAGCCAAGAAAACTACGGATCTCTATAGCTGAGGATGGTCTGGGCCAACTCTGCACGGCCTCCACTTTCTTCGGATCCACTTGAATACCCTCTCTCGAGACCACATGACCCAAAAACGCCACGGAATCCACCCAAAACTCACATTTTGAGAACTTAGCATACAACTTCTTCTCTCTCAAGGTTTGGAGCACTGTCCTCAGGTGCTTCTCATGATCTCCCCGACTCCGGGAATATACCAGAATGTCATCAATAAAAACGATCACGAACGAATCAAGATATGGCCAGAAAACACTGTGCATCAGATGCATGAAGGCTGCTGGGGCATTAGTCAGCCCAAACGACATAACAAGGAACTCGTAATGACCATACCGAGTCCTGAAGGTAGTCTTCGGGATATCTGGCTCTCGAATCTTCAACTGATGATAGCCTGAACGCAAGTCAATCTTAGAAAACACACAAGCACCTTGCAACTGGTCGAACAGGTCATCAATACGAGGCAAAGGATAGCGGTTCTTCACTGTCACATTATTTAACTGGCGGTAATCAATACACATACGCATAGAACCATCCTTCTTCTTCACAAATAACACAGGAGCACCCCAAGGCGATACACTAGGCGGAATGAAACCCTTATCAAGTAATTCCTGCAATTGCTCCTTCAACTCTTTCAGCTCAGGAGGATCTATACGGTACGGAGGGATAGAAATGGGCTGAGTGCCCGACAACAGATCAATGCCAAAATCAATGTCTCTATCGGGTGGCATGCCCGGAAGATCAGCTGGAAACACATCAGGGAAATCCCGTACTACTGGGACGGAATCAACAGAAGGAGTATCCATACTGGCATCTCTCACATAAGCTAAGTATGCATCACAACCTTTCTCAACCATACGCTGAGCCTTAAGGAAAGAAATAACTCTACTGGGAGTGTGACCTAAAGCACCCCTCCACTCAATACGCGGTACACCTGGCATGGCTAGTGTCACGGTTTTGGCGTGACAATCAAGAATAACATAATGGGGCAACAACCAATCCATGCCCAAGATAATATCAAAATCAACCATCCTGAGCAATAATAAGTCGGCTCTGGTCTCAAAACCACCAAGAATAACCAAACATGACCGATAAACGCGGTCCCAACAAGAAAATCTCCCACAGGAGTAGAAACATAAACTGGAAAACTCAAGCAATCCCGAGGTACGCCCAAATGTGGGGCAAAATAAAAAGACACATAAGAGTAAGTGGAGCCTGGATCGAATAGAATCGATGCATCTTTGTGACAGACCAAGATAGTACCTGTGATGACAGAATCGGAGGCGACGGCCTCAGTACGGGCTGGAAGAGCTTAATATCTGGCCTGACCTCCCCCTCGAGGGCGACCTCTACCTCCCTGACATCCACCTCTGGCTGGCTGGGCTGGTGGGTTAGCAACTGGTGCTGGGACCATAACCTGAGCGCTCTGTGGGGCCTGCTGTGGCTGAGGAGTCCGCGGAGGTGCACCCCTCCTGATTCTGGGGCAATCCCTCACCATGTGGCGTGTGTCACCACACTCAAAACAAGCTCTGGGAGGACATGGCGGCTGTGACTGGCTCGGGCCAGGTCTGCTGGACTGACCACTGGAAGCACCCCGTGCAGGAGGCATACTAGAGACTGGAGGTGCATAATAAGGCTCCCGAGGCCTAGGTGGAGCTGGATCTACCGGAATACCGTTCCGTAGCCCGAAAGTAAATATGTAGAACATGGGGATCTACCGGAATACCGTTCCATAGTCCCAAAATGAATATGCAGAACAGAGAAATCTACCGGAATACCGTTGCGTAGTCCCAAAGTAAATATGCAGCTCAAACAACAGAATTAACAACTACAGCAAGAAAACCTACAAATTCGACTAAGTACCTGTCTAGGAAAAATAGAAATTTCACTAAACATGCTGCACAGAGTTCAGACAAGCAATTAAGGCGAATAAACAGGCTATTCTAAGCTAATAGGATACTCCACATGCTGATATAACTCAAATAAAAAGAAGAAAGGGTTAGTACTCAGTAAAAATCGAGCTTCTACAACAATTAGCCCGTGTACGTACTCGTCACCTCACGTACATGGCGCTCACATATCAAAACAGTACCAAATCCTAAGGGGAGTTCCCCCACACAAGGTTAGGCAAGCCACTTACCTCGAACCAAGCTCAAATTAATCCGTAATAATACTCTTTCCATGAATAACCGGCTCTGGATGGCCCAAATATAGCCAAAACCAATTACAAAATATAAATATAGCTACAAGAACTAATCTAGGTAACGAAATCAAAGCTAAGGCAAGAAATTAGTAAAATGCCCAAAAAAACCTCCCCGGGCCCACATCTCGGAATCAGGTAAAAGTCACAAAATATGAACACACATTCACTCACGAGTTCACTCGTACCAAAATTATCCAAATCCGATGTGGAAATCCGAATCGAAACTTGAAATCTTAGTTGAAGAACTTCTTTCCATTTTTTCCAAATTTTCACCCCAAATTCGAAATTAAATGATAAAATTAATGATAGATTAGTGAGATATAACCAAAATCAAGTTAAGAATCGTTACTCAATTGATACCTCTGAAAATCGCTCAAAATCTCGTCCAAATCCGAGCTCCCAAACTCAAGTTTTAATAAAAAATGGCTAACCCTCGATTTTGAAATGTTTATATCTGCCCAGGTGCTCACACTACGCAATCGCGGAACAACTCATGCGATCGCATAGAACAAATTACCAACCCGTTTAAAAATATACTACACGAACGCGTTAACACACACGCGATCGCGAACCATTGACTAGCCACGTCAACGCGTTCGCGTTTGCCCTCACGCGACCGCATTGAACACTCACTTAAACTCCACTGCTGCTTCAATTCCTCTTCGCGAACGCGGCCTAGCCCACGCATTTGTGATGCACAACCTGACCAACATATGCGATCGCATCCCTTCACTCGCGAACAGATATGGCAAATTGCCACTGCCCTCAAACAAACCTACGCGATCGCGTCTCCTCTTACGTGATCACATAAGAGAAAACCAGCAACCGAATACCAGCAAAGTTCTGCAACCTTCCAAGTCCAAAAACTAGTAATCTCCTATTCCCGCCGTCGAGAGACTTTAATAACTATAGCATGCTAGAAATGGGGAGTTGTGGTGGTTAGACCTATACCCCGAAATGCTCCCAGCATAGGAGCCTATGGTTCCATTCTTGTTGTTGCTAGAGGTACAGCCCTATTCTGGTTATAGAGTGCGGGTAGCCGAGTTAAGCACCCGAAACTCTCCCGAGGCCCCCGGGACCTCAACCAAACATACCAACAAGTCCTAAAACACCATACGAACTTAGTCGCGCCCTCAAATCACATCAAACAATGCTAAATTCATAAATCACCCTCCAATTCAAACTTAAAGAACTTGAAACTTTAAATTTCCACAACCGATGCCAAAACCTATCAAACCACGTCCGATTGACCCCAAATTTTGCACACAAGTCATATTCAATACTACGGACTTATTCCAACTTCAGGAATCAGATTCCAACCTCGATATCAAATTTCCACTACCGGCCAAAAACTCTAAAAATTCGACTTTCACCATTTCAAACCTAAATGAGCTAGGGGCCTAAAAAACACAATCCGGACACGCCCCTAGGCCCAAAATCATCCAATGGAGCTAACGGATCGACGGAATTCTATTCCAGAACCGTCTTCACACTGTTTCGACTTCTGTCCGAATTCTAAGACTTAAGCTTCCATTTAGGGACTAAGTGTCCCAAAACACTTCAACAACCAAAACGAAACCTTCCGGCAAGTCACAATAGCAGAAAAAAAGATATGGGTAAAGTAGTTAATGGGGGATCAGGGCTCTAACTCTCAAAACGACCGGTCGGGCTGTTACATCATCCCACTCTTAAAACAATTGTTCGTCCTCGAACGAGCATAGAGACATACCTCAAGTGGTGAAAAGATGAGGGTAACGGCTGCGCATATCCTGATCGGTCTCCCAAGTTGCCTCCTCAACCAGCTGACTCCGCCACTGAACCTTTACTGATGCAATGTTCTTTCACCTCAACTTTCGAACCTACCTGTCCAAAATTGCCACTGGCTCCTTAGCATAAGATAGATCCTTGTCCATTTGGACTGAGCTTAAATCCAACACGTGAGACAGATCGCCATGATATCTCTGGAGCATCGAAACATGAAATACCGGATGAACTCCCACCAGGCTGGGAGGTAAGGCAAGCTCATAAGTAACTTCCCCAACACGCCGCAACACCACAAAGGGACCAATAAACCGTGGGCTCAGCTTGCTTTCTTTCCGAACCTCATAACACCCTTCATAGGCGAAACCCGAAGCAAGACCCGCTCTCCAACCATAAATGAAACATCGCAAACCTTCCGGCCCATATAACTCTTCTGTTTGGACTGGGCTATGCGAAGTCTATCCTGAATCACCTTAACTTTCTCCAAGGCATCCTGAACCGAGTCTGTACCCAATAATCTGGCCTCGCCCGGCTCGAACCAACCCATTGGGACCGACACCGCCTACGATATAGAGCCTCATACGGTGCCATCTGAATGCTGGACTGACAACTGTTGTTGTAGGCAAACTCCGCAAGTGGCAAGAACTGATCCAAGGAACCTCCAAACTCCATCATACATGCACGGAGAATGTCCTCAAGAATCAAAATAGTGCACTCGGACTGCCCGTCCGTCTGAGGGTGAAATGCTGTACTCAACTCTACCCGAGTACCCAACTCATGCTGTATGGCTCTCCAAAACCATGATGTAAACTGCGTAGCCCGCTCAGAGATAATAGTACCGGCACGCCATGAAGCTTGAAAATCTCACGGATATAAACTCGAGCCAGCTGCTCGGAAGAATTGGTAGTCATCACAGGAAGGAAATGAGCTGACTTGGTAAGTCTATCCACAATCACCCAAACTGCATCAAACTTCCGCTGAGTCCGTGGGAGTCCAACAATGAAATCCACAGTGATCCGCTCCCACTTCCATTGCGAAATCTCTAATTTCTGAACCAACCCACCAGATCGCTGATGCTCATATTTCACCTGTTAGTAATTTAGACACCGAGCAACATACTCCACTATGTTTTTCTTCATCCTACGCCACCAATAATGCTTCCTCAAGTCCTGATACATCTTCGCGGCACCAGGATGAATAGAGTATCACAAGCTTTGAGCCTTCTGAAGAATCAACTCACACAAACCATCAACATTAGGCACACATAGCTTGCCCTGCATCCTCAATGGATCATCATCCCCAATAGTGACTTCCTTAGCATCACCGTGTTGTACCGTGTCCTTCAGGACAAGGAGATGGGGGTCATATACTGACCCTTCCAGATACGATCAAAAAGAGAAGACCGAGAGACCACACAAGCCAACACCCGACTAGGCTAAGAAATATCCAATCTTACAACTGGCTGGGTAAGGCCTGAACATCCAACGCCATTGGCCTCTCTGCTACTGGTAGATAAGCCAAACTTCCCAAACTTTTTGCCCGGCGAGTCAAAACATCGGCCACCACATTATCCTTCCCCAGGTGGTACAAAATGGTGATATCATAATCCTTAAGCAACTCTAACCACCTCCTTTGACGCAAATTAAGATCCTTCTGCTTGAACAGATGTTGCAAACTCTGGTGATCAGTGTAGATCTCACAAGGGACACTGTACTAATAGTGCCTCCAAATCTTCAAGGCATGAACAATAGCAGCTAACTCAAAATCGTGGACATTCAGATGTCTAGACGCGTAGGCAATCACCCTATGGTCCTGCGTCAACACTGCGCCGAGGCCAACTGATGATGCATCACAATAAACTATAACTTGAACGCAAATCAATCTTGGAGAACACCGTGACACCCTAAAACTGATCAAATAGGTCATCAATACGAGGCAAAGGATACCTGTTCTTCATTGTGACTCTGTTCAACTGGCGATAATCAACGCACATACGCATAGAACCATCATTTTTCTTCACAAACAAGACAGGAGAACCCCAATATGACACATGGGGCTGAATGAAGTCCTTATCCAACAATTCCTGTAACAATTCCTTGAACTCCTTCAACTCAGGAGGGGCCATATGATAAGGAGGAATAGAGATGAGCTGAGTGCCCAGCAACAACTCAATGCCAAAATTAATTTTTCTGTTGGGCAGCATGCCCGGAAGATCAGCTGGAAACACATCCGAGAAATCCCTCACGACTAGGACTGAATCAACTGCAGGGGTATCAATACTGACATCTCTCACATAGGCTAGATACGCGTCACAACCCTTATCAACCATTCGTTAAGCTTTAAGAATGCTGGGAGTGTAATCTAAGGTACCCCTCCACACTAATCGCGGTAAGCCTGGCATACCCAGCGTCACGGTCTTGGCGTGACAATCAAGAATAGCATAATGGGGCGACAACCAGTCAATGCCCAAGATAACATTAAAATGTACCTTGTTGAGCAATAATAAATCGGCTCTGGTCTCAAAACCACTAAAAGTAATCAAACACGACCGATATACGCGATCCACAACAATAGAATCTTCCACAGGTGTAGACACATAAATGGGAGAACTCAAAGAATCACGTGATACGCCTAAATACATGGCAAAATAAGATGACACACAGGAATAAGTGGATCCTGGATCGAATAGAACCGATGCATCTCTATGACAGACCAGAACAATACCTGTAGTGACAGAATCGGAAGCAACTGCCTCTGTACGAGCAGGAAGGGCATAGTATCAGGCCTAGCCTCCCCCTCTAGGGAGACCTCTACCTCCCCAACTTCCACCTCGAGCTGGCTGAGCAGGTGGAGCGGTTGATGGTGCGATAATCATATCCGGAGAAACCTGTGGAGCACGTTGTGCCTGAGAAGTCCGTGGAGGTGCACCCCTACCAAGTCTGTGGCAAATCCTCACCGCATGGCGAGTGTCGCCACACTCAAAATAACCTCCCTGCTGATGTGGCTGTGGGAACTGTGCGGTACGGGTAATCTGAGACCCATGAACACCTGAAACACTCTACAAAGCCTGAAATGCAAACTGAACTGGCTGACCCACAAAACCTCTACCATGTTGTACCCTACCTCCAAAATAAGGACCAGTGGATGTCGCTCCCCCTTTTTTCGTCCTCGCGGAGAACGTCCGGGTTTCGACATTTCATGGGGGAATAACTCTTTTCCTTTTAGGAATTAGGTATTTGAAGAGTCGCCACCTAACGAATTATGGTGCGTTAGGGCACCTTGAGCAATTAACTCATGGACTAGTTTGCATTACTAGAGATTTAGGGTAAGGGCTTGAAATAACCTTGAGGGGAAGGTGTTAGGCACCCCTCGCGGTCCACAACGGTGGGTCCCGGCCGAACTTATACTCATGTAAATTAGTCATTTTAATAGATAAACAATTTTACCACGTACTTGCAAGTAAAGGCATGTTTTGATATTCTAAGCACATGTATGATTCAAGTAATGAAACAAGGGAAAAAGTTTGAACAAGTTGCACATATATGAAGAAAAGTAAATTCATTTAAACAACGGGAGTTGGGAAAAAGGGTCCAAGGTTGGTTGGACTACAGGATAATACCCACACAATGCCCGGTAATCACTCCTCAATGAGGGGCTACACGTGACATTAGCGCGTAGTCATCATATCGTTACTACCCAATTCCCTCCCCTTGGTCATAGCCTAAAGCGTTCTAGAAACCTTGAAAGATATCCTATGCGTGCATTACCCGTCCCTTCCTTGTGGTCCTGGAGGTATTTAGGACCTCTAATTTGGGTAGTTCTAGACCATCCTAAGGTGTTTAAAGGATAAAAGTCTAAGCGTCAACCAAAACAAGTAGGATTGCACTAAAATGGGGAACAATTAAAGGCTCATATTTTACCTCCATAAGCAGAAACAAATAAGTGCACGTCTCAAACAACCGTTTAAGAGAAAAACATTAGAACATGATGTCTAGGTGAGTTGAGAGTATACAGTATTAAATTAGGACCAAAGTGTCAAATACCTATTCAGCTTGCCTACTGATTTTAGACCTGTTGAATATGAGCAATCACAGATAACAGAACCTGGTTTTACAGTTGCAGAATTTTAATCGTCCTACAAGCTTTCCTAGGCGTATAATAGTGATGTCCTGTGAGCATGATATCTATTATTGAACGGGATACAGTAAAACTGTAAACAGTTTTAAACGGGCGATTTGAATCCTATAGGCATGCTTTCTACTGACATTGATTGAGAAACGAGTAGGTTAGTTAATCTGATTCAGAACTTGCATGCGTAATTTAAAGTTAGGCCGATTCTAGATCCTATAGGCATGATTTCTATTAAAGCCGTTTTCATCCTATAGACATGATTTCTAAGGAGATGAATTTGAATACATGTTGTAAGGGAACTGAACTTCAATTACTTTACACCTTATAGGCATGATATCTAATTATAGAGCTGATTTAAATTCTATATGCATGGCTTCTAATTGTGTGAAAGTAAAGCATACAGAACTCACCAAAGCAAGTCCTATAGGCATATTATCTAACAAACAGGTTAAAATAGACCCTATAGGCATGTTATCTACCCGATTTTACCCACAATATGCAACTACCCACCCCTTTTCACTAATCATCCCAAATATTTGTTTACAATAATTATTACAGACCAAGAACTGAATATAAATTACATAAATAAAGTAGAAGCTAAGCTATAGGGACCCTGCAGTAGGCCCAAATGATTTCCAAGCCTCCAGTAGTCTCGAATGCTAAAGTTCTATAACTAATTTCATGTCCAGGCGTGTCAGAGTTCCCTAAGGACCTCAAAGATCCTGGGCAGTACTCACACCCAGACTTTTCTCAAATAGTAACTGATTATTGTGCAGTGTGGAAGTGCTAGCCCTGATATGCCAGAGTTCAGAGAGATCTCAAGGGTCTCAAGGAAGAACACATATCAGAGGGGCAGAACCTAGTAATCTAAGAGTAAAGTGAAAGTGCTTGACATAGTTTTGAAAAGGTTTTGAAAATAGTATAGAGATGACTCTAGGAGTGAAAAGGTTTTCTGAAACAGGAAATAGTTTGGTGGTAAAGACAGTTTGAGATGTGTACTGGAACTCTTTTGAAAAGAACAGACAATCAATTGGTCATAAAACATCCAGATTCAGAAACACTCAACAAACAGATCTCACGTGGGGACAAAGGGATTGGGGCACATAAGAGTCACATTGGGGGTACATGGATAGGGTATAGAGGAAACATGTAGTCAACAACTGCATAAAACACTTAGGGTTTTAGAGACTTAGCAGGCTAGTCATGGTCAGTAAATAGTTAAGACAGATATCACAGATGTAATATAGAAAACCTGACATATCTTTAACAGGATTAAACATACAGGCAGGGTCAATCATATACATCAAATAATCAACATGATCACATAATTAAGGGATTAAATAGATATTCACAAACAGGCTGATGAAGTATCAGATAACTAGGTGAAGTGTAGGCACGCTAATCATACATTGAACAGGACAGAGTTTAGACGTGCTAGGAAAAGAAGTAAGCAGGAAGACAGGTTGAATTCATAGCTGATGAACTAGTGCAGGAATCAAACACATAGGGTTTGGGTTTCACAATTAACTAGAGACATACCAGTTGAAGAAAAGAGTGCAGAATATAAAGCAGATGTAGTTCCAATATCTAGCCTTGACTTTCAGCCGGCTAGACCAGTGAGTATCACAAGTAGCAGAGAAGAAAAGAGAGCTTTAGAGTGTAAGTGTGCTTTTAGTGAACTCATGTCG
>NW_017672570.1:0-36003 GCF_001879085.1 Nicotiana attenuata
GTAATTGATTGAGTGCGCTTTCCTTTCTCAATGGCACAGCAAAAGCACCATATTTCGGGTTTGGATATCATAGGAAATGGGGCACTATAGAAAGGTTTTCCATGTGAACACCCGATGCTACGTCAAAAGCATGAATTTTAGTTGTCGAATGAAACTACTAAATACTAAATGTAGGAATTCCAACTGGAAAATTCACGAACCAAGGTTCCGCGTATCACGTTTTTTCAAGAAGATTGGGACTCTGAGGGAATAGAGCCAATCGTAGTAGTATATACCCTATCCATATAAGGCATCTTCCGGGCCAGAGGCCCCCCTTCTCTTGAGGTAGCATTTCAAAAATGAGTTGAACTGGAATCATCCGTTTAGGCACCTGCTTCAAATGGAGCTTTCAGAAAACCCTTCGCTAAGGGCGAAGGTTTTTCTATGCTACATGCCCTAGGTCTGACCGCCTACCTTTTGTTTTGACTTTTCTTTAGTCAGGAATGGCTTTTTCTTTAGCGGAAATGGTCGGAGCCAAGCAACTAGTCCCCCGGGACTTGAAAAAGAGGTTTCAACTATCAATTGTTGCCCTTATGTTGAGGAGATTTGGAAGCACTTGCTGAATACCCTCCTAGCCAGGGGATCCCCCTTTCCCTTGCAAGATGAGGCCGAGTAGGTGATGCACCATTATCCGGGGCATGGTCTCATTAGCTTTATTACGAAACTGCTTTTTTTTGGAAAACCATATATAATACTTGGAGGGAGCGAAATGCCCGGAGTTTCAAGCAATCTTATAAAGCACCAAGGGAGCTTTTTTACCAGATTTACGCATAAAGAAAAGGTAGGATTTCAGCTTCCAAGTTGAAGTACTCTAATTCGACCCGTGACCAGCAGATATTAGCCAGAAAGGGCTCCTTCCCCTTCTTGCTGCCATAAAAGCATGAAAAAATAGAGTTTTCCTGTAACCATTCTGAAACCAAGAAAGCCTTTATTTCTGCCTATAGAATGATTCTTCCACGACTCTCGCTTGGGTTCTAACTTCAAACTTCATATGAGTTCTGACCCACTTGACTTTTTGGTCTAGCCAATTCGAGTGGTAAACGCGGCTTCCAAAGAGGTGGGTAAATAAAATAGGACCGAAAGGGAGGTCTCATTTTCGCATTTGATCCTGGAAGAAGGGAAAGCAAGTATGCCCGCTTACCCTCACTGACAAAGGTAAAAAAGGATGAGGAGCAAAGACACATAGATTGGTGTTTTGCATGAGGAGATTGTTCTGACTCTTTTCGAATCATCATCAGAGGAGAGAGAAAAGCACCCTTTCCACTCGTTGAGAACGATTGCCTATAGTCCGCCTTTCATTCGATCATGCAAGAAGAGAATCACTTTTTGGTACCGAAAACAAAGGTTCGAAATCCCAGTTGAGGCAAAGGTATTGAAGAGCAGATAGACCCGGAAGATTCCAACCTTCTAGATGGAGCCAGGTTAGGTCATTTCGATCGCTTAAGCCCTTACTGCGGTAGAGTAGGACGCTTTAGTTGGCAAGGTTATATGGTCTATAATTCTACCACCTGTGAAAGAAAGGTTGCCAAAGATGTTATGAATGGCATTTCCACCGATTGAGGAGAAAGAGCCAGCCGTAGTCCCACTAATCTAATGTAATAAAGGCCAATGGAACATGCTTATACTCGGTCAGGAGGGAATTAGGCTCTCTCATTGCTTCTTTCATTCCATCTCCGCTCCTCTTCATCAATTTCTACAAGACTTGAAGACATGTGCCTAAGGAAAGCGATTGAGCAAAGAAGGTTCACAATGCAATTGAGCTAAAGTGGGAAAAAAGATCCCACTTTCACAAACTATGCTTGATCACAGGGGACTTTTACTATGGATACATGACCCTTTAGACTTGATATTAATGAACCAAAGTTGTACAACCTTGTTCAGTTACTTTCAACAATCTCTTATCTTCTATTAGCATTAGCTGGCAGAAGCACTACAGACTGAGAATGGAATAATGTTGCATTGAGATGCTGGCTCTTGACCAGATGGAGTAGTTAAATAGAAATATATTCCTCGCCCTAGAAATAGCCCGCTCTAAAAAGAAGTAGTCCGTTGCCCAGGGAGGGGTTCATTTGGTAGATTAGTCCTATGGATGGGTCGCCATGTGGTCTCCTTTTGGGATTGCTCGGTTATCAGTCGAGGAGATTGTCCCTTTCTTAAGTGATTATGTGCTTTTCGATTTACATAAGTATTCACTTTCGGGAGAAGTTGGGGGAAGAGTGCAGGAAAGGTTCAATCCAGCCACAGGTTCCCCTACGGCTACCTTGTTACGACTTCACCCCAGTCGAAGACCCCTTCCTTCGTAGATCTTCGGATTTCACCCCGACCCAAGAATTTTTTTAATATCGGGAGACTCGCGCCCGCGTGCTGCAAGATCGAGTTTGACTTGCTCAATGAACTCGATCTCCTTTCTGTCTTTCTCTACCGGGCCCCATTCGGGGTTTTTGTCTAGCGCGTCTCGCTTCTCGGAAAAGAAATCCAGAAAGTCCTCGGTAGCAACCATAATCCAAGCGGGCCTAATGAGAAGAGACCCGCCCTCCCACTCTCTCTCATTTATTCAGCGAAAAAAACTACATAATGGGGGCCCTTCCGTTCAGAGGTAGCGAATCGACTTTCATATGTTTTCTGGGGGGATCCCTTGCATGACCAAGTCCAAAGTGGAACATACTTCGATAGTCAATATGCAGAAAATAGTAATGAGTTCTCATTCTTTCCAATCCCAATAGGTAATATTAAATTTTAGCCTTTTTGCACAAGTTGCGTCCTTCCCCTTTTCGTTTAAAGCTAGAAGCATCCTTTGTAGATCTTCCAAGGAAGACTCCCGATCTTTTTGCCATCCACAAAAGAATTTCTCTCGAATGACTTTTGTCAATTCCCATTCATCGTTGGGATAAAGAGATTTCATTTTCGCGATGATTTCATTTTTTAATGAAAAGTGGTTAATAGCTATATCCCTTAACCATGCTTGCTGCTCCGCGTTGAACTCGTTTAGTGGCTTTCGAATGGAGTCTTCCCTAATTACGTCATAAAGTTCTTCCTTAGGAAGTCGATTTATTAGAGAAGCCATTTCGTTCTACTCAAGTTCAACGTTGAAAAAATCAGAGTCTTGAATTAGAATCCGTTGTTCATATAGTATGTTGGGAAGTTCATTTAGATTAGGAAGAGACGCTTCCCCCCTTCCTCCAGCGCTCTCACCTGATCCTGATCCAGAGGCCCCCGAAGGAGCCATCATCATCTTATTTTCCAGATCAAGACCCACAAAAACCATTGCAAGTAGGAAACCTCTGGAATACCACCCGAACCGACTAACAACCAAGTGAACAAGAATTCGTTGGTATAAGCGCCCTAATAAGATATCAAAATTTAGACCAAAAGATTGTAGTAATAGAGAAGTGATGCCAAGAACACCATAAAAATGAGAATGGAAAAGACCCTTCCTCGAAGACGAGGATATAAGGGACGAAGGATATTCATGGTAGCGCAGTTAGTATGGTTGCTAATTCCTGCGCAGCCCTTGTCTGTAGTGATATCCTAATTCGGCTACCTCTCCCACTCAACAAGGCAGATATCAGAAATGAAACTATAGCCAAGGGAGACCGGAGTACGCTATGCCCCATCACCTACAAAAAGATCAGTTACGGAAGTACTGCGCTTCTCAGGGCCCTCTGCGTCAGAGCGACCCCGCCGGGGCGATCCTCACCCGGAGTTCAAGTTCGATCCATTAGGTTCTTTTTTTTTCCAGAAAATAAACGAGAGACAAGAAAACATCTTTGATTACGATTAAAAGGAACAATCTCAAATAGACCAAGATCAAATTTCGGGTCATTTCTTGGTGAACATGATCTGCCATAATCTCTTCGATCTCTTCATTTATGTACCAGAATAGAGAGAGATTTGGTAGGAAAGTGGAAGAGACCTTTTTGTATATGATAATCAAAGGGAGTGGGAAAGCTGCAGTAATTCTTTGGAAAAGCCCGGTTCTCTTTGTCTTCGAGCTTTCATTCCTCAATCCACTGATTCCTTCCTTCATATACCTCCCCACCAATAGATAGAGACAAATAGGAATAACCGAACCACGTCTACAAAATTCCAGTACCATGCAGCTGCTTCAAAGCCAATGTGATGCTCCTTGGTCAGATGACCAAGATATTGGCGAATACCACATATGATCGAGAAAATAGTACCTATAATCACATGAAAACCATGAAAGCCAGTTGCTAAGAAAAAGGTAGAACCATAAATACTATCCGAAATAGTCAAGGGTGCTTGATAATATTCCATTCCTCGAAAGCCTGTGAAACGGTAGCTACTAAAGCGTAAACTGCTCGTTTTTCCTTCCCCGCGAGTATAGCATGATGAGCCCAAGTTACGGCAGCTCCGGATGAAAGGGGAATAAGGGTATTAAGAAAAGGGATTTCCCAAGGATCTAAAATCGCAATCCCTTTTGGGGGCCAAATACCTCCGATCTCTACCGTAGGTGCCAAAGAAGAATGAGAGGAAGCCCGAAAAAGAGCAAAAAAGAACATAACCTCCGATACGATAAACAGAATAAAACCATATCGAGGTCCTAATTGTACGACTTTGGTATGATGTCCTTCGAACGTGGATTCACGTAGAACATTGCGCCACCATACAAACATGGTATATAGGATAAATATGAGGCCCAAACTGAGAAGTGTTGCACCCCCTTGAAATGAGTGCATGTACATCACACCTCCTACGTTGTTGCCAAAGCTCCGAGTGAACCTGAAATAGGCCATGGACTTAGATCTACCAAATGATAAGAATGCCTCTGAGATTCAATCATAAACCACTTTGCCTCGGTTCTATGTAAACCCCCCCTTCACCCCCACCCCCTAATTTAGCAAAGTAAAGAAGGGCTTTTTGGGGTCTAATTTTCTTTATATCTGATAGGACAAACAAAGAAATAGGAAGGGATGGTTCTTTCATTCCATTGATAGAAGTCTAACTAGAAAAATACTCTCTCTATTACTTTGAGAAGAGAATCGTTGGTTTGAGCGACGAACTACGTGGGAAAACAGACCTTCTTTCTTTGATTTGAAGCAAGATTTTTTGAAAGTAACAATTCCATTCAGTTCGCTTTCGGAAAACTTGCTGGTCGTGCATTAGTTCGTTCTGCGCCGCCAGCGGCGTCAACTCAAAGGCGCAGGTTGATCTCTGTGGTTGAGGCTGCATTCATTATTCATATTCAACTTGACACGTGGGAAGGGCTTACTCTACTAGTGGCTCGGCTTGGTCTCGCTCCCTTCCCGCACTATTCCTCCCCACTAAAAAGAGCGATTGAGAATCTCGAGAACCTTTCCGAACGTCTGTCTTCGCGGGGCGATTGGAAAAGAAAGGAGTATTAAATTCTTTTACTGCCTTCCATTCCACTATTCTGATCGAATTAATTGCTCTTCCGAACGACCAAGTCATAATGAGATTAAAAACCGATGCTTCCTTGGCCGTGTGGAACATGGATTAGCATTATGTCATTCCTACAAGTGATGACCCACCCAGGATTGCTATGTACGGACTTAGAGATCAAATATGATATGTTTCTTTCCATTCCTCGTGAGCCACTTATTTCTCCGAAACAAGAGATTAAAGTCATCTTCCTCCTTTTTCCCAAGAAGTCGACGGCGTTACACCATTGGGATACTTCGAATAAACTTGAGTACATATAGGATACACCGGTGCTAAAACCTTTTCTCAAGATATCTTCCAAACTGTTGGGGTCGTTGCTCCGGATCTTGTTCTCCCGGTGTGAAACCAGTTGGTTCCGTAGTTTTAGAATTCTGCTGATCCCAAGTACTCCATCTCCATCATTGCATATAGGAATATAGAAAGTAAAGAGGAAAAGGCATGACCAGAAGAATTGTGTGAAATAAGTGAATTTATCCAGTTGAGGCATTCTTGATTGATTGAGACAAAACGATTCCCTTAATACAGCTTAACTCCGTCAAGCCTGTACGAGTAGTGAAGAAGTATAGAGCACTTTGGTTGGTTGTTGACCAACAGACAGCATGGGAGAAAAAAAGAGAGAACTCTTTCTTTTTTATTATGATTGGGCCCTGCGGTGGTAGAACCTCGTGAACCAGGCGTACTACTGAACTTGCTTTTCTTCTCTTATGATATTTCGAGTGCTACTTTCATTTCAGATACATTCAAATCCATTATTCTTTGTAGCCTGAAGAAGAAATATAGATTTTTAGTAGAGGAAGGACGTAGCTGGCACAATGAGGGAAATGAAGGCACTAGCAGATGCAGTTTTTGGAATAGATCGCTTAGCTCTACTTCTCAGTCAATCCCCTTTGTTCATGGCTTTGAATTTATTGTAATGCTTATATTTTATGTAAAGATCTCGATGACCGCTTAATTCATCTTTCCTTTCCCGCTCCTGAATGAGAAGTGGTTTTTTTGATTCCTGCGGTCTTGGCCTGAGAAAAGTGATCTCTGAAACTGAAATTCGACTGAAAAGTTACCAATAGAATAGGCTTTAGAGTAGCTCTTTCCAAATAGGTCGAGTAGCCATTTATAGAAATTGAATTAATTAAAAGGAGACAAATAGTTGGGATTCACACGCACAGCCTTATCCTATGAGTCCGCCTATGCTACGCGCCTGCCTTTGAGAGCCTTTCCGCTGGTTCCCTTCGTCGGCGTCATTGAACCTCGTTAGCATTTCGAAAAGAATTGGAGGCTCAAAACGAATGGTCAAAGGAATTGATGATTCGTGTTTAGTCTCCGATCTTCGCCTAGTCTTAGAACCTGCACTGTAGAGAGGGGAACAAGCACCTCTTTCTGCTGCTCTCCTCCCAGATGTAGGTATTCCTGGAAGTGAGAACACTGCTGCCCAACTTATAACCCGGTCACTCCCCGTCTTCATCCTAGACGCCACTGGTACTATTCATCTATACTATATATGGATGACTCCTGCTTTCTCCCCAATGGAATGATCTGGACCCTTGCGAAAGGACCTCAAAATCCGACGACCTTGACTGAAAAGCTCCCAATTAGGTCAGTAGCTGGCCGAGTCGCTGATAGACCAAATAAGCACAGTAGCTGTTTAGAGCCGAAGGAGCTCTATTTGGGATTCTATAGCCTACGCACTTGCCTTTAGGGGATCGAAGTTGGATGAATCTCCAGTGGTTCCTTCCATCGGCATCATTGAACCACGTTAGCAATCCAGAATAACTGGAAGCTCGAAACGACCGGTCAAAAGAATTGATCCGTTTAGTTCTGTTCTTCTCCTAGTTTTATAGCACACCCATGTTGAGGGATCTTTCCGACGCTAAGCGCGCTGCATCTCCTTTCCAACCAAGTGAAGAATATCTTGTCCAAGCTTGCATCCTGTGCTTACCTTCCTTTCCCCCAAACCGTGGTTGTTCGAGATTTCAAGGCCTGACCTCGATAAAGTCCGTTCAGATCCGTTATAGATCTGTGGTTCTATGGCTTCTCCGGCCATGTCCCGGTGTGTTCGAGCTTTAAGAGCCTAGCTATGGCTCAGATCCGTTCGAGACCAGACCCTTTCCACGCCTTCTCATTTCTAGGGTTTCTCAGAAACCCTAATCTATTCGAGGTTCTTTCTTTGTTTATTTGCCTAGATCTGTGTTGAACATATGCTATATTTGACGTTTTGAGTGTTTTCCCCAGATTTCCTTTTCAAAATTGTTGGTTTTTCAAAATTAGGATTTCTGAAAGTCTTTCGATTCTTGTTGTTCTTTTCTTTTAGATGTTTGTCTGTATTATTCTCGTATGTTTTCCTCCTCTATTACGCATGTATTGTCTTTCTACTTTTATATGTATGCTCACATGATTAGTCTGTTTTTCTCACTCTTCTACCATGCATATTTACTATTGAGTTTCTTGATGTTTTGCTTTCCTGAACTATGTTCGTGTTCTTGTTAAGCATGTTTTCTTAAATGCCAAAGTTTTTCTGAGCATGTTCTTCATGCCTTAAAGTAGTTTCCTTTCTTTGATTGTTTTAAGACCGCCATTGTATTTGCCTAATTCTCATGAGACTCCTTGAGTCTGTTCACTTGCCTTCTCGTTTCTGTGTTTGATTCGTTGGGGAAACCCTAGAATTTGGGGGGGTTTTCTTGGTAAATTGAATTAGGGTTCCACTTTGGGGACCATGTACCTTCAGACTCACTATGAGTCTCTGGTTGAACTCGTATTCTTTTGTTTACGATTCTAAACACTTCAATGTTAAACTCTTCTGTATGAATTGTTTGCTTTATATGCAAGAAGCTCCTCTTCAAAGGTTTTTGGTGATTGCTTGATTGATTTTGGATCCCCTTGATAGGGTCTTGATTGATTGCCACTGATTTTCTTTGGTTAAGCCCTCTTTACCTATTTCGGGTTTGATTCATTCGATTTAAACTTAGTACTTTGATTTTGTTAATTTTGTTTGATTGATTCCCTTTCCTTTCTCTTTACAAATCAAGTACTATTGAAACCTTTCCTTAAATATACCTCGTGTATTTTCCCTTCTTATGCTACTGTGAAGGATTTTATTCAAATTTCCTTTCCTTGTTTACACTTTTCCGTTTGAAATTAAATCCCTTGACTAAAGGGAGAATATTTGAGACTAATTTTTTTAAAAGGGTTTTCTTACCTTTCTTGTTTTCTTCTCTACACTATAAAAGAGGCTACCCTTCTACACTTTTAGACACGAATACAGAATACCATTTGAGTTTACAATTCCCTTTCACTTAAATTCTCTCTTTCTAATACTCACACTGCTGTGGACTTTGCTCGCTTTCTTCTGCATTCATTACTTCTATACCGATATGTTTCAGTTAGTTTATACGCCCCAAGAACAATGTGTTTAATTCTGTCCACATGTTTTCTAGCATATTATAACGTGTTTCCCCTTCTCTTACAGTCCAGCATTTAAATAATCTGTGCAGTTGTTTGTTTGTTGTGAATATGATGCTTTATGAATTCCCTACCCCTTTTACCCCTTTGTATGTGAGTTTATTGTTCAGGCATAGCAGCACCCCAATATTGCTGACTATAATCCTGAACTGGGTTCATTGAACTCCTTAACTCAATCGATTCCCACTTCCCATTCTCCCCATTATGTGCTTGAGCCTTGACTTAGGTTTGATAGTGTCATAATCACTATCCAGACCTTTGTCTGACCATCAAAAGGCCTGCTCCTAACTTGTTGATCTAGCAAGTGGTCAGGGGTGTGCCAGCCTACCTTATGGCTAGGTATGACCACCACCTGTCATGGCCCCCTAATTCCCTTTCACTTTGCACTTACTCCTAGCTATAAGTTCTGCCCCTCTCTCGCAAGCCATGCTTTGGGACCCCTGAGCTCCCTCTGAACTTGGATGCCTGAGGGCTGGCTATTCCACACTGTACCATCCTGTTCATAATGGAATCCCGGGTGTAAGCAATGCCTGGAATCCCTGAGGTTCCTTGAAACTTTGAAACACCCTGGATAATGAGAAGGCTTTGGAGATCTGGACCCCAGAGTTGGTTAAATACATATTATTGGACATTAAGATTGAATTAGGCTGCTTGGATCTAGTTGTTAGTTTTTGATGTATTTTTATTATTTCAGTTGATTTATTGGGTTGTAATAACTCGTATAGAACTCGGGGAATCTAGTAAAATGGTGTGGGAGGGGTTTTACTTTCTTGCATCAATAAAGAGTAGATATCATGACTTTAGGACTTTAATTTTTTCACTAGAAATATTGCACATAAGATGGTTCGATGTTTCTGATTCAAGTCACCTAGATACCATGCCTAAAGGGTTTAACGTTTAATTATGATATAAGTCATCTAGAAATCCTGCCTATAGGACCTTAACGTTCATGTAATCAGTGCATATAGAAATCATGCCTATAGGGAATGCATATGCATTAGGCAAACTGTAGGCTAATTAAATAATTACCTCTTCTTACCAAATCTTAATAGACTTATTAAAATCAGATATAGATATCATAGGATTGCGCATCAAGTTCGTCCGATTCTTCTTAAGCAATAACAATCTGTTAACTGGTCTCTAATGTCTTAATGTTTTCAGCCTCAATCTTTTGACAAAACTCTTTTGAATCAGTATACATTTGAGTTCTTCAAATCAGCACCTCTTCTGAAATGGTTTCTTTCTAAAATTCTGCCTAAACATTTTCCAACTAAGTTTTGGTCTTCCTGAAATTGTCTTTAAAACAGTTCTGCAGTTTACTCTTTCCTTAAGTATTTCTGACTCTGGAACTCCTTTTACGGTTTATACTCATGATTCTCTTAAAACTTATTTTTAAACTGACTGCAGTCTGTACTTTTCGGCATTAGACTACTTTTCTAGAACCAGTACTTTCTAAATCACTCGCTTAAAATATCTTAAGTTCTGACAATTGGATCCAAGTTGCCTAATGTGGGCTTCCTGTCTAAACGTATGTATCGAACCAGTCCGCTCGCTGCTTAATTTTTAATTTTAAAGACCAAACCAGTATGTGTAAAGGCATGCTAAACTAGATGTTATCTGATTTACGGGGTTTATGTGAGCCTTACTTGTTTGTCTGTTCATTCCCCCTACTTGTTACTTGGTTTTGAATGTCGATTAGAATTTTTGTCCTTTAAACTCCATAAAGGCCCCCATCCCTTTCTTCCCCTTTTAGGATTAGAAGTCCTAATGCCCCGGGACTGATAGCTTGGGACGGGTAATAGCATGCAATAGGCAAACAATACCATTCCGCCCTCCAATACCTTAACGGGGTGGGAAAGGGTAGACATGGAGATGATGATTACACGATAACACTATGCGTACCATTGAGTACCAGTGTCGTGCGAATGATCCATGTAATATGTAAACCTAGGACCCCCCTCCCTCTTTATTAGTTTAATAATTTTCTGAATCTTAAAAAGCTGTTGCACTTTCGACTTCTATTTTTCACATTATTTTCAAATTGTTCGTACTAAGTACTTGACTTCTTCCTACTTGCACTTTTAACTAAACTGCTCCTTCCCTAAAATTCAGCACTTTTTTTTAACCTTTTGTGCTCCTTATTTTTAATAGTTTTCTCGTATTTGCAATGCTTGCTTGTTTACTTGTTTGTTTGCATTAAAAGTCACAATTGTAGCATGGCCGGGAAACACACTAGTGGATCATGAGGCGTGCCTAACACCTTCCCCTCGAGATAATTTCTAGCCCTTACCCAAACTCTAGTTCTTCATCTCAAATTCTTCCTTAAAGTGTCCTAATGCACTATAATCATTAGGTGACGACTCTTCAAACTAAAAAACCCAATTCTCGCAAGGGTATAGAGTTGTCCTCCCGAATGTCGTATACCCGATTCCTAACTCCGTTTTGGAAGAAAAAGGGGGCGTCGACAAGATGTTGGAGCTGAGACTCCTAGTCTTGATTCTGTTCCTGTGGTGAGGGATTTCCCTGATGTGTTTCCTGCAGACCTGCCAGGCATGCCACCGGACAGGGACATTGATTTTGGTATTGATATGGTGTCGGGCACTCAGCCCATTTCCATTCCTTCGTATCGTATGGCACCAGCAGAATCGAAGGAATTAAAGGATCAGCTTCAGGAGCTCCTAGATAAGGGGTTCATTCGTCCTAGTGTGTCACCGTGGGGTGCACCGGTTCTATTTGTGAAGAAGAAGGATGGCACAATGAGAATGTGCATTGACTACAGGCAATTAAACAGTGACAGTGAAGAACAAGTATCCCATGCCTCGTATTGATGATTTGTTTGACCAGCTTCAGGGGGCAAAGGTATTCTCCAAGATTGATCTCTGTTCAGGCTATCACCAGCTGAAGATCAAGGACTCGGATATTATGAAGACTGTTTTCAGGATTAGATATGGGCACTATGAGTTTCTGGTTATGTCCTTTGGGCTGACTAATGCCCCAGTAGCGTTCATGCATTTGATGAACAGTGTATTTCGGCCGTATCTTGATTCATTTGTTATTGTTTTTATTGATGATATCCTAGTGTACTCGCGTAGCCAAGAGGAGCACGTCCAGCATTTGAGAGTGGTATTACAGAGATTGAGGGAGGAGAAGCTTTATGCAAAATTCTCCAAGTGTGAGTTTTGGCTTGGTTCTGTGGCTTTCCTGGGGCACGTGGTGTCCAGCGATGGTATTCAGGTTGATCTAAACAAGATAGAGGCGGTTCAGAGTTGGCCTAGACCGTCCTCAGCCACAGAGATTTGGAGTTTCCTCGGTTTGGCGGGTTATTATCGCCGGTTCGTCCAGGGTTTTTCATCTATTGCTTCGCCCTTGACCAAGTTGACGCAGAAGGGTGCACCATTTGTATGGTCGGACGAGTGCGAGGAGAGCTTTCAGAAGCTCAAGACAGCTTTGACCACAGCTCCAGTGTTGGTTTTGCCATCATCTTCAGGTTCTTACACTGTATATTGTGATGCTTCGAGAGTTGGGATCGGATGTGTGTTGATGCAAGAGGGTAGAGTTATTACATATGCTTCTCGCCAGTTGAAGCTCCATGAGAAGAACTACCCTGTTCATGACTTAGAGTTGGCTTCTATAGTTCATGCCTTGAAGATTTGGAGGCACTACTTATATGGCGTATCTTATGAGGTATTCACCAATCATCGCAGCCTTCAACATCTATTCAAGCAAAAGGATCTTAATTTGAGGCAGCGGGGGTGGCTAGAGTTACTCAAGGACTATGATATTACCATTTTGTATCACCCCGGGAAGGCCAATGTAGTGGCCGATGCTTTGAGCCGGAAGGTGGTTAGTATGGGTAGTTTGGCGTACATTCCTATTGGGGAGAGGCCCTTTGCAGTTGATGTCCAGGCTTTGGCCAATCGGATGGTGAGGTTAGATATTTCAGAGCCTAGTCGGGTGTTGGCTTGTGTGGTTTCTCTGTCTTCCTTGTATGACCGCATCAGAGAGTGCCAGTATGATGATACGCATTTGCTTGTCCTTAAGGACAGGGTTCGGGATGGTAATGCCAGAGATGTGACTATTGATGATGATGGCATGTTGAGGATGCAGGGCCGAATTTGCGTGCCCAATGTGGATGGGCTTCTGGAGTTGATATTAGAGCAGGCCCATAGCTCGCGGTATTCCATTCATCCGGGTGCCGCGAGGATGTGTCAGGATTTGAGGCAGCACTACTGGTGGAGGAGAATGAAGAAAGATATTGTGGGTTATGTAGCTCGGTGTCTCAACTGTCAACATGTGAAATATGAGCATCAGAGGCCGGGTGGTGTACTTCAACGGATGGATATTCCAGAGTGGAAGTGGGAGATGATTACTATGGATTTTGTGAGTGGTCTCCCTCGGACCTCGAAGAAGTTTGATTCGATTTGGGTGATTGTGGATTGGCTGACCAAGTCCGCGCACTTCATTCCGGTGTGTACTACCTATTCTTCGGAGTGGCTGGCAGGGATTTTCATCCGGGAGATTGTTCGGTTGCATGGGGTCCCAGTTTCTATTATCTCAGATAGGGGTACTCAATTCACTTCCCAGTTTTGGAGGACTTTTCAGCGGGAGTTGGGTACACAAGTGGAGTTGAGCACAGCGTTTTATCCTCATACGGACTGGTAGTCCAAGCATACTATTCAGATATTGGAGGACGTGTTGCGTGCCTGTGTTATTTATTTTGGAGGTTCTTGGGCTGAGTTCTTGCCACTTGCAGAGTTTGCCTACAACAGCAGCTATCAATCCAGTATCCAGATGGCACCGTATGAGGCCTTATATGGGAGACGGTGTAGATCTCCGGTTGGTTGGTTTGAGCCCGGCGAGGCTAGATTATTGGGGACAAAGTTGGTCCAGGATGCCTTACAGAAGGTGAAAGTGATCCAGGAGAGACTTCGTACAGCTCAGTCGCGTCAGAAGAGTTATGCTGACCGGAAGGTTCGAGATGTATCTTATATGGTGGGCGAGAAGGTCTTGTTGAAGGTTTCGCCCATGAACGGCATTATGAGGTTTGGAAACAATGGGAAGTTGATTCCGCGGTTCATTGGGCCTTTTCAGGTACTTAGGAGGATTGGGGAGGTGGCCTATATGCTTGCTTTGCCACCCAGCTTGTCGGGCGTTCAACTGCTATTCCATGTTTCTATGCTCCAGAAGTATGTTGGAGACCCGTCTCATGTGTTAGACTTCAGCACGGTTCAATTGGATGATGACTTGACCTATGATATGGAGCCAGTGGCTATTTTGGGTCGTCAGGTTCGGAAATTGAGATCAAAGGATATAGCTTCGGTGAAGGTGCAGTGGAGAGTTCGGCCCGTGGAGGAGGCTACCTGGGAGACCGAGCGGGAGATGCAAAGCAGATATCCTCACCTATTTGAGATTTCAGGTTTATTTCTTGGCCCGCTCGAGGACGAGTGTTTGTCTAAGTTGGGGAGGATGTGACGACCCGACCCGTCATCTCATGTGTTACCACCCCGTTTTCCCATTTTATGCTTCTTCATGTTTAATTATCGGCATTTGGTGTGTTAGAGTTGAATTGGATTGGTTTCGGTAGGAAATGAGACACTTAGTCTCTTTAAGGAAGGCTTGTTTTTGAAAAGTCAACCGGACGTTGACTTATGAGTTAGAGGGCTCGGATGGGATTTCCCGTGATTCGGTTAGCTTCAGGAGGTGATTTGTGACTTAGGAGTGTGATCGGAAGTGATTTTGGAGGTCCGGTGTAGAACTAGGCTTGAATTGGCAAAGTTAGTATTTTGGAGAATTCCGGTTGATAGGTGAGATTTTGATTCGAGGGTCGGAATGGAATTCCGAGAGTTGCAGTAGCTTCGTTAGGTGATTTTGGATGTGTGTGCAAAATTCCAGGTCATTCGGAGGTGTTTTGGTCCGGTTTTTGATCAAATGCGTATTTCGGAAGTTTTTAAGAAACTTAGGCTTGAATCCGATGTGATTTAATGGTTTTAGCGTTGTTTGATTTGTTTTGATGATTGGAACAAGTTTGAATGATGTTTTAGGATGTGTTGGTGCTTTTGGTTGAGGTCCCGGGGGCCTCGGGTTGATTTCGGATGGCTAACGGGATGAAATTTGGAATTGGAGACTTCAGATTTTTGCTGGTATCTGGTGTTTTCGCACCTGCGGTTATGGGACCACAGGTGTGGTCACGCAGAAGCGATGGTCGAGCAGCAGATGTGAAGGCCTGGGGATTTGTCCGTTTCCGCAGATACGGTAAGCTGAAGCGATCCTGGCCCTTATTTGAATTTCCGCAGAAGCGGAGTCGCAGAAGCGACGAGTTTTTCGTAGAAACGGAAAAGCCTGGTCAGATATATTTAATTCCATCTTCGCAAATTTTTGAAAGAACCCAATATTTTCACTTCGGACTTGGAGGTTTTTGTGCGTTTTTGGGGAGGGAATCAAGGGACTTCATTGAGGTAAGGAATCCTAAGCCTAAATCATAAATCCAATGTGTTATTACATGAATTAAGGGTGAAAAATAAAGGAATTAGAAGTCAAAAATGGAGGTTAGGGCTTGAACTTAAGAGAATGAAAATCTGGAGTTTGAGGGAGCATTTGAGCTCCGATTTTGGTAAATTTGATATGTATAGACTCGTGGCCAGACGAGGAATTCGGTGATGTGAATTTTATAATTTTTCGAGAAGTGGGCCCGGGGCTCCGGTTTTGCCAACTTCGTGATTTTTGATATTTTTCGAGTCTTTTCGATTTGGTTATGTTTCCTTAGCCTATTGTTATGTATTCCTTGTGGTTTTGATCAGATTCGATATGCGAGGAGGTTGATTCGAGAGGAAAAGGCATAGCGAGCTAGACTTTGGGCCGGCTTGAGGTGAGTAATAGATGTAAATGATGATCTGAGGGTTTGAAACCCCGGAATTTCGCATCGTAGTGCTATATTGAGGCGAGACACGCTCTCTATGACGAGTGTGGGGTCGTTTGTGGTTGGGAATTGTGACTTAGTCCATCCCGAGTGATGTCATACCGTGTTTTCGACTAAGACTTGCTTGATAATCATCCAACTTGGATTAAATTGTTATATTTGGGCTTTGTGCCGATTATTTGAATCCTTCAGGGATTGCTATCACTGTTTTCACATTATTTTGACATGTTAATCGATTTCAGTCCTAAGTATAAATACTCTACGCTCAGCCATTTTTCTAAGATTTGAAAACTAAAACACTATTTTATTGAAATTCTAAGCTGAGAACTATTATTTTGACATTGCCAGAGCGGCTTGTGTGAAGTTCTGGACTGAACATGGATCGGGCTGCGCGCCGCAATGTTATTATATGGATATTGGTGCCACGAGATGGCTTGATTATTTGCGCTTGGGCTGTAGGAGCCCCTTCGGAGTCTGTGCACACCCTAGTAAGCGCCGTCGACGTTAAATAGATCGGGTTGCACGCCGCAGCAGGTACTAGAGTGTACCGTTCTATGTGTTGCATTGCATTCATGCATTTATTACTTATCTGATTTACCTATCATGGTTCTTTCGGTACTCTTAATCCATTTACTTGTTGTTTCACTGTTAAATATTCTGGGCTGCCAGATATAGTTTACTTTGTATTATTCCATGATTTCTTATCCTCAGCCCTTATTTATATTTATTGTTCACTGGGTCGGAGTACTCACATTACTCCCTGCACCTTGCGTGCAGATCCAGGTACCCCACAGGTAGAGTGAGGATTATTTAGCAGGACAACAGTATCGGGGAGCATTGAGGTAGCTACATGGCGTTTGCAGCCTTGATCTCTCCCTCCTATCTCTATTCTTTATTTCCGCATTTTCCTAGATAGACTTGTAGTAGGTGGATATTCTGTATTAGAGGCTCATATTCATGACACCGGATGTGTTGCGGAATTTTGTTAACTTTCAGTATATTTCACAGTTATTTCTAGACCTTTGATAAAACAGCTTAGTAATTATTATCTTTTCTTTGCATCTATGATCCGTTCAAGTTGGGAAATATTGTTGAAAGGTCGGGCTTTCCTAGCAGTGTGTCGGGCGCCATCACGATCGAGGGTTGGGTCGTGACAGCTCTGTGGTAAGAATTTGCATAAGTTTCTATAAATTCTGACCTGTTTTGCAAATGTTAGTTTGAAGAAAGAGAGCAGACACTATATCTTTGTTTATCCTGTCACATTCTAATCTGCTGTTCCTATTTTTACAGTGCTAAAATATAACTCAGTAGTGTTCCCCTATTATGTTATCCACAAGCTACTAAATGTACAGTGGAAAGAATGACTGCATTGGTTGATCAACTATTGTTCACCTAACTAAAGTATTACAACTTTTACTGCAAAAATAACTAACAGCACATGGAACTAAAAATGTTTAGCCTTTACTTTTATTCCCAGTAACAACTTGCCCAAGTCTTATCAGATACTTATTTTATTGACATTATTTTTACTTCATATGTTGTCTAAGTTATAGTAGCTTTCCACGTTCATATGAGACGAAACGTTCACGTCCCTGATGTTAATTTCACAACATTGTCCTTCGTACAGAAGCACAAAGCAAGATTCGTGTGCGGTACGAATCAAGAAAAATAACTTACCTCGCCACATTGATGTGATGGTTGATAAATTCCCTTCAGAGGAATATCAGTTTCATTTGAGAAAATGGAGGAACACAACGTGCCATAATATGGACACAGTAAAAAGAGTGCTCGGATAAAGTTAATCAGAAAATGCACAGAAAGATTGTCTTTGACACAGTTGATGAGATCGTTGTCCGCAATCTAGCTTCAGAAAGTTGTTTATTGCAGATATGAGATCGTATAAGTGGACAACAGCTTCTGAAGGAATTGAAGTCAGACATAGACCACCTTAATGCTAAGAAGATTAGCATGGACTCTGAAGATGATGAATTGATAAGTATTCTAAATGCACAGATGAGGCATCAGTCATAATTTCTTATTTCCATATCCAATTATATGTTTCCTCTTTTAGTCATTCAATAATTTTTACTTCATATCCTTCAGATATGTATAATTAGCTGAAGACCTCTATATTTGATTAAATATACTCATGGTACCTTTAAATTCAGAATAGTTAACTTATCATATTCTAAATTCCTAAGAGGCATGGACTTTCTTTTGATATGCAGTAGTGAAACATATGGCAAGTGGTGAGACCAAATATGCACCAGTGAAGATGACATTTATCTCTCTCACTGGTAAAACTTCATAAACGTGACAAATTTGTTGGAACGAGACCAATTATATAATCCATATTTCTTCAACCTAAGAATATTTAGTGGCAAATTTTACAATCTAAACAGCCTTTACAAGATGGAGTCTGAGACGACTTTGGTTTCTCCTTTGCCTAAAGCTGCATAACCATGACGATTTGCTAATATTCATAATGGCCTAACTACTGCATATCAAAGCTTTAGCCATGGGAGAAACGATGTTAAACTTTTGAAGCCTTGTGATTTTGAGCTTCATCAAAATATGCACTTGCATATGCAGTAGTTATTTGTTCACATGTGAACGAATACAGTTGTTAGGATATGCAGTAGTAAGAAAATGCAGTAGTTATATTGTTCAGGGAAGTTATTTGTAATATAAAAAATTAACTTCCCTGGTGTAATTAAGAGAATTTTCTTTTTTCCGGAATAGATACCAAAACTGTTTGTGCAACATATATTCAAAGAAAAAAATATTACTTCACTAAAAAGGACTAAAAAAAACCCCGATGAAAAACCTAAAATAGGCCTATTATCGCCAACTACCATGTCTTCTCCAAAGGACTCTACAACTTCTCACACGAATTTCTGTTTCTCTCCCAAAGGTCCGATCAACCTCCAATATCAACGGCAATATATGAATCCAAGGTTTTCATGATTCTAGCTTTGTCTACAATACCTTAATTTCTCTTAGGAAATAGTGTTGTTCTCAATCCGCAATCTGATATCTGCCGAAAGACTCCACAAAATTTCAAACATAATCTACAACTTCTCGCAGCAAAATCAGTTTGTACGGCACTTTGACATGGAAGAACAGAAGAAACTCGCAAGAAAAAATAGAATATGCGTAAGGAACAAGAAACGGCCTAAATATTCCCCGGATAATAATGGTATGAACTTTTGTAATTATTTACTAATTTTCAATACAAAATCATATACTATTCTTCTTAAATTAATGAACACTTAAAAAGGATCATGACAAACAAGAAAATAAAAATATTTATTTTATTTGTACCTTTATTATAGTATGTGCTCTGTTATTTTCTTTGCGGTAAATTATATTTCTCTTCTTCTAACCTGATTTGTTTTTCTACCTGTCCGTTGAATCTGCCATAAACTTTTTATCACGTCCTTAAGTTTTTTTAACTATTCAACATTGTGCCATTTATTTGTGTATATTCTATTAAATTCATGTCGTTATCGTACGTAGCTTCCTATAGAATAAACAAAGTGTACATCTAGAGGGTGATCCTACCATGCTCGAAACTAAATTTGTTGTATAATTTGTGCTTATATGTAATGTATTTTATAGGGCAACTTTGATTATTATAATAAGTGCCGAGTAAAGATCAGAAAACTTTATTATATTAAGTGCCTAGGATAATTTTATTATAATAACTTCCAAATATATTTGTCGATTCCTTGTACACTTTACTTATTTTCGTGGTATGGAATGTGATGTTTCAGTCTTAAATAGAATGATTTTTAACTATAATTATGTTTTAGCTTCTTAGAAGGACTATCGTCGATTTGAACAAAAATTGTTTATTTAAATTTTATATTCACATTCGAGCTCTCCTTCAGTCTGATTATTCTGGTAATAAGTATACATTAAAATACTTTTATATCATGTGTAATTTTACATTTCTTTCAACAACTAGATGCAACTTTGTTTTCTTACTAAGTTGTTTGATTCTCTGTTTGTCAATTTCAAAGCTGCATTCGTTGATATGAATTTTATAGCATTTGTATTTTTTAAGTTATCCTCATGATAAGTTGTGTAGGTGTGTCATCTTTAATTTTTTTACATGCTTTAGTCAGTTGAAAGTAGACAAAATCAACACTTCAAATCAGCTAACGTAGAAGTGAATTTATATTAAAACGCGTCATAACATGACTTCCCTTAATGGTTTGATAGTTTCCCTAACTTTGTTAATTTCTAATTGTTAGTAGCTAATTTTTATTTTTATGATTTACAGGCTTTGTTAATCATACTACTATCAGAGAGAATGCTTTTGAAAAGGGAAAAACAAAACAACCATTAATGAACATAACAAATCGTCAAAATTCCAATCTATTATGCAGTGCACACATAAAGAATTATGGACACGTTTCATCGTCTAATTCTCAAGCACTATATCCAAATACTACAGACCAAAATTTACGATGTGGTTTGTCGACATCAAATTTGCAAACCTTATGCCAGATTTAAATGTGCTACCATTATTGCAAGGTAAATATTTCAGTGAACTTTATGTAAAAACATGAGGCTTTCATAAATTCCAACTACATATTTATTATTACTTATTATTAATTTGAGGATGTAAAAGTTTATGACGGTGCATCGGCTCTCCATATAAAATATGAGATTGTAATTTATATATTTATACATCCTAAAATCAATTCTCAAGACACCAAAAACTCATCAATAAAACATCATGTCCTACTATTTTTCATTAGGTGAACAAATACAAAATGCCCTGTTATATTTCGAAGTTATTAAGATAAACTTTATTTCATTTCGATCATATTAACTTGAATTATGTTGGTCCTCTTTAGAAGTAATATCATTTTGAAAAATAAATTATTTATCTAAATGGTATTCACATTCAAGCTCTTCTGAAAAACTGAACATTAAAAATATAAACATTTATAAATTCTTGTCATTATCGTGTGTAGCTTCGTATAGAATAAACAAGACGAGCATTTAGAGGCTAATTTTCCCATGCTCGAACCTAATTATGATGTATAATTATTTATATGCATACAGGTACAGTAATTTAGAGGGTAATGTAAGAGTTTAATTAATAACTTGATAGTTTCACAAACTTTTTTCTGTCTTCTAATAGTTACCTAATATTTTGTTTTTATGGTTTGTAGACTTTGTTGATCCTACTACTATTCCAGGGAATGCTTTTGAGAAAGGAAAAATGAAACAACCATTAACGGACAAAACAAATTCTCAAAATTCCACTCGACTTTTCAGTACACCCATAAAGAATTGTGGACATGTTTCATCGTCTTGGTGTGAAGGACAATATCCAAATTCAATGGCAGAACAAAATTGGCGATATGGTTTGTCTAATTCAAATGTACATACAAATCACCTTCTACCGGATTTAAATGAACCACCATTATTGCAAGGTAAATATTTGAGTTAAAATTTTTTATATGACATGAGTCATTCATAAATATTAACTACATATTTATTATTACTTATTATTAATTTGATTATGTAAAACTTTGTGATGGTGTACCAGCTCTCCACATAAAATATGAAATTATAAAGTTATATACTTAAACGTCTGGAGCTTACTAACTGGCCAGCTAAAGCCCTTTTAATTTATTTTTAGTTAAAGTTTTAGTTGCTCACTTTTTTTTGTGGGATTATCAGAATTTATGTGTGATTCAACCAAATCTGGAATGAAAAAAACCTATGGCAAATAACGATCGTTTTGTTCGTTTGTGATTATGTTATGCTAATGCATTACTACTTCTATCCAAAACAATTTCTCATAAGCCCACCTTACTACCATGTATTTATGTGTTTTTCTAATATAATTTATTAGAAATGTCCTACATCTATGTCGTCGAAATGTCATAGGCTAAAGGAAAATAGTGCAGCGCCTTTGTAATATTTGTTTTTGAATATAATACTGCATATATTGTAAGCATTACTACCGTTCTCCTATTGTGATACAAGTGTCTTATGCAAATTTTCTTTAACACTATAATAAAAGTGAAAAATTAATTAACTTTAACTATAACAGTAACGATCCGGATGGTCCTTTTTGGAATTTACGCCCCGATCCCCCATTAACTGCTTCCCCTAAGTTTATTCCTGTTATTTTTGTTTGTCGGGACGTTCAGTGCTAGGACTCTGAGTGTTTTGGGACACTTAGTCCCTAATTGAGAGCTTAAGTGTTGAAAAATTATTCGTAGTCGGAACAGTGTGAAGACGACCTCGGAATGGAAATCCAATGGTTCCGTTAGCTCCGTTAGGTAATTTCGGGGTTGGGAGCGTGTCCGGAATGTATTTTGAAGGTCCGTAGCTCATTTAGGCTAGAAATGCCGAAGTTTGAATTTTTTTAAGTTTCTCCGATAGTGAATTTTTGATCCGAGGGTCGGAATGGAATTTCAAAAGTTGCAGTAGCTCCGTCCTGTCATTTGGGATGTGTGTGCAAAATTTCAGGTCATTCGGACGTGTTTTGGTTAGGTTTTTGATCGAAAACGTATTTGGAAGAAATTTGAAGTACTTAGGCTTGAATCATTGATTTAATTGGGTTACCGGTGTTGTTTTAGGTGTTTTAAGGATTGGTACAAGTTCGAATAAGGTATTAGGTGGTATTGGTTCTTTTGGTTGACCTCCGGGGGGCCTCTGGATGATTTCGGGTGGTTGACGGAAAATTTTGTAGTTGAATGAATTGCTGAAGGTTCTATCATCTCGTATTTCCGCTTCTGCGGCTTGGAAACCGCAGAAGCGGCTAGACCACCGCAGGAGCAAAATTCGAGTGTTCCTTAGTTTCCGCAGGTGCGGAAGTTTAACCGTAGAAGCGGTTACGCACCTGCGAGATAATAGTCGCTGATGTGGTCCTTGGGATTTGGATTGAAACCGCAAAAGCGATAAAGAATCTGTATAAGCGGCAACCGCAGGTGCGGTTTAAGACCGCAGAAGCGGAACTCTTGGCTTTAATGAAAAACTGCAGAAGCGGTGAGTTGGTCCGCAGAAGCGGGACCGCAGATGCGGTCCCTTGTCCGCAGCAGCGAAAATGACTGTTCTGAATATAGTAGAATCGAGGGTTAAGTTTCAAAAGTTGGAAAATCAATTGAGAGCTCGGTTAGAAGCAATTTTGAGTGGGTTTTGAAGAGAAGATCAATGGGTAACGTTTCTTAGATCCATTTTTGTCATATTTCATCATTATATAGTTAAATACATCATTGAAATTCGAATTTAGGATAAAAAATTGGATAATTTGGGTAAAACTTCATTGGCTAAATTAGGGTGTTTTGAGTGGGCATTTGACCTCCAATTTGGGAGATTTTTATATGGTTAGACTCGTGAGAGTACGAGGGTTCTAAAACTGTTGAAATTATTCGATTCCAAGATGTTGTCTTGAGGGGCGTTTTGGTCATTTTACCTATTTTTGCGCCGTAGCTTTAATTTTAATAGCAGAATCAGTTGTTTCCAATATTATTTACGTTATGTATTTGAATTGAATAGATTCTGGCCATTTGTAGTCGGATAATCGTGGCAAAGGCGTGGTTCCTAGTGATATTGAGACGGTTCGAGGTAAGTGGCTTGTCTAACCTTGTGTGGGGGACCTTTCCCCTTAGGATTATTACCATATGTTGAGTGCCTTGTACGTGAGGATGACAAGCGCGTACTTGAGCCGATTGATGAAAATCTGGTTTTTACTTAAGTTATTGAAATATAGTTTTTCTTTCCTATTTGCTTTATCCTACTTGAAACTATAACTTGTGCTAGATTAGGAAAAGCATGTTTAGCTGACTTGACTGCCTAATTGCTTAAGTTGTTTTGAATGTACTACGTGAAGCATGATAGGCTAGTTCTAATTGTTGTTGTCTTTCGTACTTCATTCCTTGGTATGTTTTTGGCTGTGGTTCCGCATTTACATTGGGACTACGGATGTGGGATTCCGGTAGCTCCCCCCTTGTCTGTTTACTTTTGGACTACGGGTTCGATTCCCGGCATATCCCCCTACACTTTTACTTTTGGACTGCGGGTTAGATTCCTGATAGATCCCCCTGCACATTGATGATTGGACTACGGGACGGTATCCCGGGAGATCCTTTGGTTTGGTACATGAGTTGGACTACGGGACGGTATCCCGGGAGATCTACTGGACAGTTGAGGAAAGGGCTACAGGACGGTATCCTGAAGACCCTCATCGATATCATTGACATCGAGCTGTATTTACTATGTGTTTACTCTGTCTTGTGTGGTTGTTATTCCTCGTTGACCTGCCTTATTTCACTGTTGTACTTAGTATTTATGTCAGATTAGTATATTGTTCATTATTATTATTGTTATATTTTATCTCAGTAGGGCCTGACCTTCCTCTTCACTACCCAACCGAGGTTTGGCTTGGCACTTACTGAGTACCGCTGTGGTGTACTCATGCCCTTCCTGCGCATGTTTTTCATGTGCAGATCATCCAGGTACCTCTACTCAGGCGCACTATCAGTGAGGCAGGAGGACTACGGAGACTTCGAGGTAGATCTGCTGCGTCCGCAGACCGACGAGTCTCCCTCTTACTCTACCTTTAGTATTTAGTTTTCTTTTCTTCCAGTTGTTAGATATTCTGGAGTTTGGAGCCTTTGCTAGACACTTCTGTAGCCTGTGTTGCCCGTGAGTTTCCGGGTTTTGGGGGTTGTTTTAGACTTGTGATATTGAGTTGTATATGCCGAGCGGCATCCTGCATAATTTCCTTTCTAGATATTTAATTTGGTTTTTCTCTATTTTTTTGCAATTATTATATTTTTGCAATGTTAGGCTTACCTGGTCGTGGGGACTAGGTGCCATCATGACATGTTCACAGTTGGTGAACTAGGGTCGTGACAAGTTGGTATCAGAGCTCTAGGTTCATAGGAGTCACGGAACACAGGCCAGTTTATTAGAGTCTCGCTGAGCGGTAGACGTCTGTACTTCTCTACGAGAGGCTATGTAACTGTTTAGGAAAAATCTTCATCTCATTTGAATTCCTTTTCGTGCGATATTTTTGGACATCGAATCTAAACTTCTGATTTCTATTCTCTTACAGATGGTGAGGACACGTGGTACCCGAGATGATCAGGCACCCGCGCCCCCTACTGCAGCTGTCAGAGGCCGGGGGCGGGGAGAGGTCGAGGACGCGCACGTGGTGCAGCCAGAGCACCTACACGAGCCGCCACTAAGGTACCACTAGCAGATCCAGCCGGAGCCCAGGCACCTGGCACACCTACCACTACCACTACTAATCCAGCGCTCCAGGAGACTTTAGCTCAGTTCATGAGTAAGTACACCACTTTGGCTCAGGCAGGGTTGCTTCCCCTTGCTGCAGCCACATCCCAGGCCGGGGGAGGAGCACAGACTTCCGCCGTCCGCACTCCTGAGCAGCGAGTGCAGGTTGAGCAGGCTCCCGAGATTATTCTTACACCGCCTACAGCACCAGTTTAGCCCGAGGACGGGTCAGCTACTTCAGAGGACGAGCAGCGTAGACTTGAGAGGTTCGAGAAATATGATCCTCCAGTGTTCAGTGGATTAGCATCAGATGATGCCTTGGGATTTTTGGAGGAGTGTCATCGTATTCTTTGCACTATGGGCATAGTGGAGTCCAGCGGGGTTTCTTTCACTGCTTTTCAGCTTCGGGGAGCCGCCTATGATTGGTGGTGTACTTATGAGTTAGACAGTCCAGTCGAGGCTGCTTCACTGACTTGGACCCAGTTCTCGGATATGTTTATGAGAGAGTTTGTTCCCCTAAGTCTTAGGGATGCATGGCGCGCAGAGTTTGAGCATTTGCGCCAGGGTGCTATGATAGTTTCAATGTATGCTATGCGCTACACCAGGTTGGCCAGGAATGCACCGGCTTTGGTTGCTACAGTTCGAGAGAGAGTTCACAGGTTCATTGATGGCCTTATCCCGCCCATAAGGTCTAGCATGGCTCGAGAGTTGGATATGGAAATTCCTTATCAGCAGGTAGTGAGCATTGCTAAGAGGATTGAGGGTATGCTCACCAGAGAGCGAGGGGAGAGGGAGGCCAAGAGGTCTCGAGAGTCGGGCCACTACTCCGGTGCCCGTACACCATCAGCAGGTCGGTATGGTAGAGGATATTTGGTTCGCCCTGTACATTCAGCTCTTCCAACAGTTGGCAGTGCTCCAGCTCCGCCCACACGTCAGGAGCCTTACTATGCACCTCCAGTTTCTAGCGCGCCTCCTGCGCGGGGTGCATCCAGAGGTCAGTCCAGCAGGCCTAGCCCCAGTCAGTCACAGCCACCGCGTCCTCCCAGAGCTTGCTACGAGTGTGGTGATACACGCCACATGGTTAGGGACTGCCCCAGACTTAATAGGGGTGCATCTTCATAGAGTGCTCGGCCACAGCGTGCTCCTCAGAGATCCCAGGCTATGGTCACAACTCACGCTACTACCCCACCTGCCCAACCAGCTAGGGGCGGAGGTCGGGGAGATAGAGGTCACCTTCGAGAGGGGCCGGGCCAGATACTATGCCATTCCTGCTCGTACTGAGGCAGTTGCGTCCAACTCCGTCATCACAGGTATTATATCGGTTTGTCACAGAGAGGCATCGGTTCTATTCGATCCAGGCTCTACTTATTCTTATGTGTCTTCTTATTTTGCTCCGTATTTGGGTGTGCCTCAGGATTCTTTGACTGCCCCCGTTTATGTTTCTACTCCTGTGGGCGATTCTCTTGTTGTGGACCGCATTTATCGGTCATATTTTGTTACTATTCGTGGTTTTGAGACCAGAGCAGATTTATTGTTACTCGGTATGGTAGATTTCGACATTATTTTGGGCATGGACTAGTTGTCGCCCCATTTTGCTATTCTTGATTGTCACGCCAAGACCGTGACGCTGGCTATGCCAGGTATTCCGCATATTGAGTGGAGTGGTACTTTAGATCACACTCCCAGTAGAGTTGTCTCTTTTCTTAAAGCTCAGCGTATGGTTGAGAAGGGGTGTGCCGCGTATTTGGCTTATGTGAGAGATGTCAGTATTGATACCTCTTCTGTTGATTCAGTACCAGTGGTATGGGACTATCCCGATGTGTTTCCAGCTGACCTTCCGGGCATGCCGCCCGATAGAGACATTGATTTTGGCATTGATCTGTTGCCGGGCACTCAGCACATTTCTATCCCTCCGTATCGTATGGCTCCTCCTAAGTTGAAGGAGTTGAAGGATCAGTTGCAGGAATTGCTTGGCAAGGGTTTTATTCGACCTAGTGTATCACTGTGGGGCGCTCCTGTCTTGTTTGTGAAGAAGAAGGACGGTTCTATGCATATGTGTATTGATTATCGTCAGTTTAACAAGGTTACAGTGAAGAACCGTTATCCTTTGCCTCGTATTGATGATCTGTTTGACCAACTTCAGGGCGTACAGGTGTTTTCTATGATTGACTTGCGCTCGGGTTACCATCAGTTAAAGATTCGGGAGTCGGACATCCCGAAGACTGCCTTCAGGACTCGGTATGGTCATTACGAGTTCCTTGTTATGTCATTTGGGTTGACCAATGCCCCAGCAGCCTTCATGCACTTGATGCACAGTGTGTTCAGGCCATATCTGGACTCGTTCGTTATTGTTTTCATTGATGACATTCTGGTGTATTCTCGGAGTCGGGAAGATCATGAGCAGCACCTGAGGATAGTGCTTCAGACCCTGAAAGAGAAGAAATTATATGCAAAGTTCTCAAAATGTGAGTTTTGGTTGAGTTCTATGGCATTCCTAGGCCACGTGGTATCGAGTGAGGGCATTCGGGTGGATCCGAAGAAGGTGGAGGCCGTGCAGAGTTGGCCCAGGCCCTCCTCAGCTATAGAGATTCGTAGTTTCCTTGGCTTGGCGGGTTATTACCGTCGTTTTGTGGAGGGGTTTTCATCGATTGCAGCCCCTATGACTAGATAGACCCAAAAGGGTGCCCCGTTTCAGTTCACAGAGGAGTGTGAGGCGAGCTTTCAGAAGCTCAAGACAGCTTTGACTACAGCCCCAATCTTCTTGTTCCCTACCGGTTCGGGGTCTTATACAGTCTATTGTGACGCCTCGAGAGTTGGCCTTGGAGCGATGTTGATGCAGGACGGTAGGGTGATCGCCTACGCATCTAGGCAGTTGAAGATACATGAAAAGAATTACCCTATCCACGACCTTGAGTTAGCTGCCATTGTTCATGCCTTGAGGATCTGGCGTCATTATTTGTACAGGGTGCCTTGTGAGATCTATTCTGACCATCGGAGTTTGCAACACTTACTAAAGTAGAAGGACCTGAATATGCATCAGAGGAGATGGTTAGAGTTGTTAAAGGATTATGATATCACTATACTGTATCACCCGGGCAAGTCCAATGTGGTGGCAGATGCCTTGAGTCGCCGGGCGGAGAGTTTAGGTAGTTTGGCACATTTACCAGCTTCAGAGAGGCCTATGGCGATGGATGTTCAGGCCTTAGCCAGCCAGTTTGTGAGATTGGACCTTTCGGAGCCCAGTCGGGTTCTAGCTTGTGTGGTTTCCCGGTCTTCCCTATTTGATCGTATCAGGGAGCGGAAGTATGATGACCCTCATTTGCTTGTCCTTAAGGACAAGGTTCAGCGGGGAGATGGCAGAGATGTGACTATCGGAGATGACGGGGTACTGCGGATGCAGGGCCGGATTTGCGTGCCCAATGTGGATGGTCTTCGAGAGTTGATTCTAGCAGAGGCCCATAGTTCGCGGTATTCCATCCATCCTGGTGCCGCGAAGATGTATCAGGACTTGAGGCAGCACTATTGGTGGAGGCGGATGAAGAAGGATATAGTTGGTTATGTGTCTAGATGCCTCAACTGCCAGCAGGTGAAGTATGAGCACCAGCGTCCGAGTGGGTTGCTTCAGCAGATAGAGATCCCGGAGTGGAAATAGGAGCGTATCACCATGGACTTTGTATCTAGACTCCCATAGACCTTGAAGAAGTTTGATTCCATTTGGGTCATTGTGGATCGGCTGACCAAGTCCGCTTATTTCATTCCTGTGTTTACCATTTATTCATCGGAGCGGTTGGCGGAGATTTATATCAGAGAGATCGTCCGTTTGCATGGTATTCCAGTTTCTATCATTTCAGACAGAGGTACTCAGTTTACATCGCGGTTCTGGAGAGCCGTGCAACAGGAGTTAGGCACTCGGGTGGAGTTGAGCACAGCATTTCACCCCAGACGAACAGACAGTCCGAGCGCACCATTCAGATTCTGGAGGATATGCTCCGTGCGTGTGTGATTGAGCTTGGAGGGTCTTGGGATCATTTCTTGCCATTGGCAGAGTTTGCTTATAACAACAGTTATCAATCCAGCATTCAGATGGCGCCGTATGAGGCTTTATATGGTAGGAGGTATAGGTCTCCGGTGGGTTGCTTTGAACCGGGTAAGGTCAGGCTATTGGGTACAGAGTTGGTTCAGGATGCATTGGAGAAGGTTAAGATGATTCAGGATAGACTCCGTACAGCCCAGTCCAGATAGAAGAGTTACGCGGACAAGAAGGTTCTTGATGTTTCATATACGGTTGGTGAGCGGGTTCTGCTTCGGGTCTCGCCTATGAAAGGCGTCATGAGGTTTGGGAAGAAAGGGAAGCTGAGTCCGAGGTTTATTGGCCCTTTTGAGATCTTGAGGTGAGTTGGGGAGGTTGCTTATGAGCTTGCCTTACCTCCCAGTTTGGCCGGAGTTCATCCGGTGTTCCATGATTCGATGCTCCGAGATATCATGGTGACCCGTCGCACGTGTTGGATTTCAGTTCTGTCCAGTTGGACAAGGATCTATCCTATGTAGAGGAGCCAGTGGCTATATTGGATAGGCAGGTTAGAAAGTTAAGGTCAAAGAGTGTAGCTTCAGTGAAGGTTCAGTTGCGGGGTCAGCCGGCCGAGGAGGCGACTTGGGAGACCGAGCAGGATATGCGCAGCCACTACCCTCATCTTTTCACTACTTCAGGTACGTTCTCTATAGTCGTTCGAGGACGAATGAATGTTTATGTGTAGGAGGATGTAATGACCCGGCCGGTCGTTTTTGGAATTTACGCCCCGATCCCCCATTAACTGCTTCCCCTAAGTTCATTCCAGCTATTTTTGTTTTCCGGGACGTTTGGTGCTAGGACTTGGAGTGTTTTGGGACACTTAGTCCCTAAATGAGAGCTTAAGTGTTGAAAAATGGTCCGTAGTCGGAACAGTGTGAAGACGACCTCGGAATGGAAATCTGATGGTTCTGTTAGCTCCGTTAGGTGAATTCGGTGTTGGGAGCGTGTCCGGAATGTATTTTGGAGGTCCGTGGCTCTTTTAGGTTAGAAATGCCGAAGTTTGAATTTTTTGAAGTTTCCGGTCCGACAGTGAATTTTTAATCCGAGGGTCGGAATGAAATTTTGGAAGTTGCAGTAGCTCTGTCATGTCATTTGGGATGTGTGTGCAAAATTTCAGGTCATTCCGACGTGTTTTGGTTAGTTTTTTGATCGAAAGCGTATTTGGAAAAATTTGAAGTTCTTAGGCTTGAATCATTGATTTAATCGGATTTCCGGTGTTGTTTTAGGTGTTTTAAGGATTGGTACAAGTTCGAATAAGGTATTAGGTGGTATTAGTGCTTTTGGTTGAGGTCCCGGGGGCCTCGGGATGATATCGGGTGGTTGACGGAAAATTTTGAAGTTGAATGAATTGCTTAAGGTTCTGTCATCTGGTATTTCCGCTTCCACGGCTTGGAAACCGCAGAAGCGGAGCCGCAGAAGCGGCTAGACCACCGCAGGAGCGGAATTCGAGTGTTCCTTAGTTTCCGCAGGTGCGGAAGTTTAACCGCAGAAGCAGTTACGCACCTGTGAGATAATAGTCGCAGATGCGGTCCTTGGGAGTTTGATTGAAACCGCAGAAGCAGTAAAGAATCCGCATAAGTGGCAACCGCAGGTGCGGTTTAAGACCGCAGAAGCGGAACTTTTGGCTTTGATGAAAAACCGTAGAAGCGGTGAGTTGGTCCGCAGAAGCGGGACCGCAGATGCGGTCCCTTGTCCGCAGAAGCGGAAATGACTGTTCAGAATATAGTAGAATCGATGGTTAAGTTTCAAACGATGGAAAATCAATTGAGAGCTCGGTTAGAGGCAATTTTAAGTGGGTTTTGAAGAGAAGATCAGAGGGTAACGTTTCTTTGATCCCTTTTTGTTATATTTCATCATTACATAGTTAAATACATCATTGGAATTCGAATTTAGGATCAAAAATTGGATAATTTGGGTAAAACTTCATTGGCTAAATTATTGAGTTTTGAGTGGGAATTTGACCTCCAATTTAGGAGATTTTTATATGGTTAGACTCGTGAGAGTACGAGGGTTCTAAAAATGTGAAAATTATTCGATCCCGAGATGTTGGCTTGAGGGGCATTTTGGTCATTTTACCTATTTTCGCGCCCTAGCTTTAATTTTAATAGTGGAATCAGTTGTTTGCAATATTATTTACTATATGTAATTTTATTGAATAGATTTGGGCCATTTGGAGTCGGATACTCGTGGCAAAGGCGTGGTTCCTAGTGATATTGAGCCGTTTCGAGGTAAGTGGCTTGTCTAACCTTGTGTGGGGGACCTTTCCCCTTAGGATTATTACTTGATGTTGAGTGCCTTGTACGTGAGGATGACGAGCGCGTACTTGAGCCGATTGATGAAAATTCGGATTTTACTTAAGTTATTGAGATTTAGTTTTTCTTTCCTATTTGCTTTATCCTACTTGAAACTATAACTAGTGCTAGATTAGGAAAAGCATGTTTAGCTGACTTGACTGCCTAATTGCTTAAGCTGTTTTGACTGAACTACGTGAAGCATGCTAGGCTAGTTCTAATTGTTGTTATCTTTCGTACTTCATTCCTTGGTATGTTTTTGGCTGTCGTTCCGCATCTACATTGGGACTACAGATGTGGGATTCCGGTAGCTCCCCCCCCCCCCCCCCCNCCCCCCCCCCCTTGTCTGTTTACTTTCGGACTACGGGTTCGATTCCCGGTAGATCCCCCTCCACTTTTACTTTAGGACTGCGGGTTAGATTCCCGATAGATTCCCCTGCACATTGATGATTGGACTACGGGATGGTATCCCGGGAGATCCTTTGGTTTGGTACATGAGTTGTACTACGGGACGGTATCCCAAGAGATCCACTGGACAGTTGAGGAAAGGGCTACAGGACGGTATCCTGGGAGACCCTCATTGGTGTCATTGACATCAAGCTGTATTTACTCTGTGTTTACTCTGTCTTCTGTGGTTGTTATTGCCTCGTTGACCTGCCTTATTTCACTGTTGTACTTAGTATTTCTGTCAGATTAGTATATTGTTCATTATTATTATTGTTATATTTTGTCTCAGTAGGGCCCTGACCTTCCTCGTCACTACCCAACCGAGGTTAGGCTTGGCACTTACTGAGTACCGCTGTGGTGTACTCATGCCCTTCCTACGCATGTTTTTCATGTGCAAATCATCCAGGTACCTCTACTCAGGCGCACTATCAGTGAGGCAGGAGGACTACGGAGACTTAGATGTAGATCTGCTACGTCCGCAGATGGACGAGTCTCCCTCTTACTCTACCTTTAGTATTTAGCTTTCTTTTCTTCCGGTTGTTAGATATTCTGGAGTTTGGAGCCTTTGCTAGACACTTCTGTAGCCTGTGTTGTCCGTGAGTTTCCGGGTTTCGGGGGTCGTTTTAGACTTGTGATATTGAGTTGTATATGTCGAGCGGCATCCAGTACAATTTCCTTTCTAGATATTTAATTTGGTTTTTCTCTATTTTTTCGCAATTATTATATTTCCGCAATGTTAGGCTTACCTGGTCGTGGGGACTAGGTGCCTCATGACATGTTCATGGTCGGTGAACTAGGGTCATAACAATAACTATCCTTCCTCATTGACATTTGAAGTAATTGTATATTCATGTGAAATGGGTAGATGTTGATATTCAACATATGGATTTACAGTTGTGTGCTTTTTAGTAAAATCCAGCTTAAGCATGACTTTTTCGCATTTTAAAAGTTAAACTTTTATTTGTTGCCTTTTTTTTCCTTCTGTTTATTTTCTTAAGTGGAGACGTTTGTTAAAATTTTATTACTATGGTTCTGTATATATTTTGTTTTTGTGCTTTTACTTTTGAACAATTCACTATGTTAAATGGACCCCTATTATTTCAAGGTAAGTATTCCAATAAACTTATAGTTTTGTTTGACAAATATGAATTATAAATTCTTCTAACTATTAATGTTTAAAATTTGAGGATGTCAATATTGATGGTGATATATCAGGTATGCTATTAGAAAAATACCACAACTAACATTCATACATACAACTTTATTAATATTTCATTTTATGTATCAACGCGATAAGCGATCAAGCTTACAAGATCATGATGAAAATGAAGATGAAGATGTGTTTGAAGGTATGTTGATAGAATCCTAATAATGATCGATCATGTGAAAATATATTAACAATTCAAACTATTAACTTCTTAATTTTTTTTATTTTATTATTATTATTTGTAGAGGATGAAGTCGAAAGGTGGACAATTTTCAATGAAGGTAACTATGATGGTTATTAAATTTACATATACAACATAATTCAATTTTATGTATAATAAGTATTGTGACTTTAACCCTTTATTTTACTCTCACTATTCTAGATTATTGGGATATAGGCGATGCTACTTATGAATGTGAATATTGTGGGGCATATTTTTGGTACGAGGAAAGAATTAACAAGAAGTACAAGAACAAAAAACCATTATTTAGTTTGTGCTGCAATCGTGGAAAGATCAAGCTATCAAATCCAAAAGAGCCGCCTTCAATCTTAAAGGAATTATTATTTGGATCAGGTTAATAGATAATTTTATTTGAATAAAATAAAACAGCACCAGAATTTATACGTTCTTCTTTACAAACTCTAATTTTATGAAGGTGCAAAAAGTAAATATTTCAGAGAGAATATACGAGCATACAATTCTATGTTCTCATTTACATCAATGGGAGGAAAGGTTGATGTCTCTGTCAACCAAACAAAGGGACCAAGAACATTCAGATTATCTGGGCAAAACTATCACCAAATTGGAAGCTTATTACCTCCACAGGGATCTACTCCAAAATTTGCACAATTGTATATCTATGATACAGAAAATGAAGTGGAAAATAGAATTCATGCTATCAGGTTAGTATTGATCAATTTCTTAATAATAATATTTTAATAATAAATTTTATAAAAGAAAAATATTTTTAGTTAAATTTAATGTTTTATTCTTACAGTTATTGTGAAAGTAACAATCAGCTTCATGCTGAAATTGTTACTGATTTGAAGTAAATGCTTGATGAGCACAACGTTCTTGCAAAGTCATTTAGAATGGTAAGAGATCGATTTCAAGAAGATCGAAGCTCAAATGTTAGGCTAAGATTTATAGGGAAAAGAGGCTCTGATGGAAGAAGATACAACTTACCGACAGTTTCAGAGGTAGCTGCTTTGGTGGTCGGTGATTTTGAACAAACAAGGTCTAACAGAGATATTATTGTTGAAAGTCAGTCAGGACAACTACAAAGGATAAATGAATTAAATGCTACATACTTAGGTTTGCAATATCCGTTACTATTTCAATATGGTGAAGACAGATACCGAGAAGATATTCCTTTAAATGAAAGTGATGATTCTACTGGTGCAAGAAAATGTGTTAGCACACGTGAATACTTATCATACAAAATTCAAGAAAGGAAGTCTAAAGTCCCAACAATTGTTTCATCTAAAGGTTTATTTTAGCAATTCATGGTAGATGGATATACAATGATGGAATCTTCTCGATTAAGGTTTATTAGGCTTCAACAAAAACAATTGAGAGCACGTTTTTATAAAAGGTTACAAGATGATGTTTTACATGGGGATATACAACCTTCTTCTGAAGGACAAAGAATTATACTCTCTTCCAGCTTTACGGGAGGTGCACGTTACATGTTGCAGAATTATCAAGATGCCATGGCAATTTGCAAATGGGCGGGGTACCCTGATCTGTTCATCACTTTTACTTGCAACCCAAAATGGCCAGAGATAACAAGATTTGTGGATAGTAGGGGATTATCTCCAGAAGATCGTCCCGACATTTTAACAAGGATTTTCAAAATCAAGCTGGATTGCATGATAAAGGATCTACGCGACAATAAAAATTTTGGAGAAGTAAAAGCAGGTATAATTTTAATGTTTGCACATTAAAATTATTATGTTTGCACATTAACGTTATCATATTCTAATATTAAAAATAACTAACATATAAGCTTAATAATCTAATGACATCTTCATTCTTCAGTGATTTATACAGTTGAATTTCAAAAGCGAGGCTTGCCTCATGCACACATCTTGCTTTTTCTTATGAATAAATACCCAAATGTCGGAGATATTGATGGAATAATTTCAGCAGAATTACCAGATAAAAAAGTAGATCCTTCTTATTATAATGCTATTACAAATTTCATGATGCATGACCCTTGTGGTATTGCTAGAAAATCTTCTCCGTGCATAAAAAATGGTAGATGCACAAAGCACTTTCCAAAAAAATTTGTGTCATCAACCACAATTGATGAAGATGGGTATCCAATTTATAGAAGAATGGATGATGGTAGAACTGCAAAGAGAGTAGGTATTGAGTTGGATAATAGGTATGTTGTGCCATACAATAGATTTTTATTAATGAAATATGGTGCACATATTAACGTGAAGTGGTGTAATCAATCACGATCCATTAAATACTTATTTAAGTATGTAAATAAAGGTAATGATCGTGTCACTGCAGCTTTTTCTCAAAGTGTAAATAATGAAGAATAGGGGGTCATTGATGAAATAAATATGTATTGTGATTGCCGATACATATCACCTTGTGAAGCCGCTTGGAGAATTTTTAAATTCCCAATACACCATAGGGAACCACAAAGGCTATCTTTTCACCTATCGAATAATCAGACGGTCATATTTTCGGATGATGATCCAATTGATGTTGTTTTCAATAGACCAACCGTAAAGGAATCTACGTTTTTAAGCTGGTTTGAAGCTAATAAGACATTTCCTGAAGCAACATAATTGACTTATGCAGAATTCCCTCTAAAGTTTGTGTGGAAACAAACTTAAAAGATGGGAAAAATAGAACATCTGCATTTTC
>NW_017672570.1:37566-110611 GCF_001879085.1 Nicotiana attenuata
GGAAATTAGCCTACGTTTGCAAATGGGGCCCACTTGGTTCGATGTTGACTTTCAAGTGATAGACGTGCCAGCTTCTTACAATCTGCTGTTGGGACGACTATGGATCCATGCCGCCGGGGTCGTGGCATCAACACTACATCAGGCAGTGAAATTTGAATGGAATCACCAGGAGGTGATCATTCATGGTGACGGTAGCAACCCCATATATAGCCGCCAGACCATTCCAGCAATTGGAGGAAGAAAAAGATTAGGTGGGGAAACTTACCACCACATCGAGCGGGTCAACGCAGTCGACAAAGACAAATGGTGGAACAAAAAAATTGAAAGCATACTGAATTGGAGCGGATATGAACCTGGCAGAGGACTTGGCGAAAACCTCCAAGGAATCGCTAAGCCTATCAAGCTCAAGAAGCATGGTACCACCTTCGGGTTGGGGTATGAGTATACCTGGGAAGAATTCAAGGACTGGTCGCCACTATGGCACGGCCCTTACTATCCCTTGGAGCAACGATACCCCGTCTAGAGCAGACTTTTCAACCAGCCGAGGTTATCTATGGGTCAGAAGAAGAGGAAGCATTAGCACCGATGAGGGACTTGTTCCTGGAAGATGATGATATGGACTGTTGTGTCATTTTTGAGGAGGAGGGGGAGGAAGGCCCTTCCATACAGGCTGTGTGCAGAGGAGCACACCTCAGCAACTGGACCGTCAGAATCACCAGAGCCTGACGTGCCTCGCGGTAGCAAGGCTGAACAAAGCATTACGCACTATTTTGCTTTATTAAGTTTATTTTCTTTTTGCATTTTTCTTTTTTTTTTCGCAAGAAAGAGCTCCAATGTTCAAAACACTTATGGAATTTATTAAAGTATTTCAATTTTCTTACAAATCTCTCTTATTATTTTCTCTCATTACTTTACTCAAACAGCATTACTATTACTTATCTTGATGAACCAACGACTGTGACATGCAACGAGACAACGCGACAAACGGACACAGATTCAGAGGAAGATGATATACCGAAAGAAATCGTTAAAGAAGTTGAGAATTTTGAGAATAGGCCTAAGTCCAACCTGGACGAGACGGAGATCGTCAATCTAGGAGATGCAGAGAACATCAAAGAAACACGAGTCAGCGTTCATTTGTCACCGTCTAAAAAGGAAGAGTATACAAAATTTCTAAAGGAATATGAGGACATATTCGCATGGTCATATGACGACATGACTGGTCTAAGCACGTCCATTGTGGCTCACAAATTACCGACTGATCCAGCCTGTCCGCTAGTGAAACAGAAGCTCAGAAAGTTCAAGCCAGACATGAGTTTGAAATTCAAGGAAGAAGTCACTAAGCAGGTCAAAGCTAAGGTCCTCCGGGTAGTAGAGTACCCGACATGGTTAGCCAATATTGTGCTAGTACCGAAGAAGGATGGGAAGGTCAGAATTTGCGTCGACTACCGGGATCTCAACCGGGCCAGTCCAAAAGACGACTTTCCCTTGCCGAATATACACATCTTGATTGACAACTGCGCCAAGCATGAGTTGCGGTCATTCGTTGATTGTTTTGCTGGGTACCATCAGATATGGATGGATGAAGAGGATGCTGAGAAAACGACATTCATTACGCTGTGGGGGATGTATTGTTACAAAATGATGCCGTTTGGGTCAAAGAATGTAGGGGTCGCTACATGAGGGCCATGACCATAATTTTTCATGACATGATACACAAAGAGATCGAAGCGTATGTAGACGACATCATCATCAAATCCAAGAAAGCCGCTGATCACATGGGAGATTTGAGGAAATTCTTCAATAGACTGAGAAGGTACAACCTGAAGCTGAATCCCGCAAAATGTGCATCTGGGGTTCCTACCGAAAAACTACGTGGCTTCATTGCGAGCCGCCAAGGGATAGAATTGGATCCATCAAAGGTCAAAACTATTCAAGAATTGCCGCCGCCGAAGAGCAAGAAAGAGGTTATGAGTTTCTTGGGGAGACTTAACTACATCAGCCGGTTCATAGCTCAGTCCACTGTCATTTGTGAGCAGATCTTTAAGATTTTGAAGAAGGACGCAACTACCAAATGGACTGACGACTGCCAGAAAGCTTTCGACAGAATCAAACAGTACCTGTCAACACCGCCGGTTCTGGTTCCGCCCGAACCAGGTAGACCCCTGCTACTCCACCTTGCAGTATTGGATGGAGCGTTTGGTTGTGTTCTGGGGCAGCATGATGAAACGGGGAGAAAAGAGCAGGCCATTTATTATCTCAGCAAGAAGTTCACCCCGTACGAGGCCCGGTATTCCTTACTAGAGCGCACCTGTTGTGCTCTGACTTGGGTAGCTCAGAAGTTGAGGCATTATTTCTGTGCTTACACCACGTATCTCATATCAAGAATGGACCCATTGAAGTATATCTTTCAGAAGCCCATGCCCACCGGCAAGCTAGCCAAGTGGCAGATCCTGCTGAGTGAATTTGACATTGTCTACGTGACTCAGAAAGCAATCAAAGGACAGGCCCTAGCATATCACCTCGCTGAAAACCCTGTGGATGGAGAATACGAGCCTCTTAAGACATACTTTCCTAATGAGGAGGTATCCTTCATAGGAGAGGACATTGCAGAATCCTATGACGGTTGGAGGATGTTTTTCGACGGAGCAGCAAATTTCAAGGGAGTTGGCATAGGAGCAGTCCTAGTATCAGAAACCGGCCAGCATTATTCGGTATCCGCCAAGCTCAGGTTCCCGTTCCCCAACAATATGGCCAAGTACGAAGCTTGCATCTTGGGGCTCAAGATGGCCATTGACATGAACGTCCAAGAGTTGCTAGTGATTGGAGATTCGGATTTGCTTATACATCAGGTCCGAGAAGAATGGGCGACCAAGAACTCCAAGATACTCCCGTATTTGCATCATGTACAGGAGTTGAGAAAGAGGTTCATAAAGACAGAGTTCCGGCATGTTCCCAGAGTCCAGAATGAGTTTGCCGATGCATTGGCCACTCTATCATCCATGATTCAGCATCCAGATAAGAACTTCATAGACCCTATTCCAGTAAAGATTCATGATCAGCCAGCTTACTGTGCTCATGTCGAGGAAGAAGCAGACGGAAAGCCTTGGTTTCACAACATCAAGGAATTTTTGGCCGAAGGAAAATATCCAGAGCTTGCAAATGCTATTCAGAAGCGCACTTTGCGAAGATTGTCCAATAATTTCTTCCACAGCGGAGGAATCCTGTATAGGAGAACTCCGGATTTGGGTTTGCTAAGGTGTGTTGATGCAAAGGAAGCATCCAAACTGCTAGAGGAAATTCATGCTGGGACCTGTGGTCCATATATGAACGGTTTTATCTTAGCCAAGAAGATACTCTGGGCAGGTTATTTCTGGATGACTATGGAAACGAACTGCATCCAGTATGTTCGAAAGTACCACCGCTGTCAGATCCATGCAGACATGATAAAAGTGCCTCCAAATGAGCTTAATGCAACAAGCTCGCCATGGCCCTTCGCCGCATGGGGAATGGATGTTATCGGACCAATCGAACCTGTCGCATCAAATGGGCACAGGTTTATCCTAGTAGCAATTGATTATTTCACTAAATGGGTTGAAGTAGCATCTTACAGAGCAGTGACCAAGAAAGTCGTGGCAGACTTTGTCCGTGACCGTATCATTTGTTGATTCGGGATCCCAGAATCAGTCATTACTGACAACGGTTCCAACCTCAACAGTGATTTGATGAAAGCCATGTGCGAAACCTTCAAGATCAAACACAAGAATTCCACAGCCTACGGGCCTCAGATGAACGGAGCTGTAGAAGCCGCCAATAAGAACATCAAGAAGATATTGAGAAAGATGGTAGAAAAGCATAAGCAGTGGCATGAGAAGCTGTCATTTGCTTTGTTAGGGTATCGCACCACAGTCCACACATCGACTGGTGCAACTTCCTATATGCTGGTTTATGGTACGGAAGAGGTCATCCCCGCCGAGGTAGAAATTTCATCCCTAAGAATCATACAGGAAGCAGAAATCGACGATGTAGAATGGGTAAAGAGTCAATACGAACAGTTAGCTCTCATAGATGGAAAGAAAATGAACGTGTTTTGCCATGGTCAACTTTACCAGAACAGAATGACCAGAGCCTTCAACAACAGAGTCAGACCAAGATGGTTTACACCAGGGCAGCTGGTGTTGAAGAAGATTTTTCCACATCAAGATGAAGCCAAAGGGAAGTTCTCCCCTAACTGGCAAGGTCCATACATGGTTCATCGGGTTCTGACAGGAGGAGCCCTCATATTTGCAGAAATGGACGGAGAAGTTTGGCCAAAACCAATAAATTCAGATGCAGTCAAACGATACTATGTGTAACCATTTATGATTTCCTTATGTAATTTGAACTACGTCTGACCTGATTCCCGTTTAAGAGGGGATACGCAGGCAGCCTTATGGGTTCGGTCACAATTCAATAAAATTTTCATTTCTCCCCGCAATTGGAAACTGGGGAAGTAACTTCAGTCGATCATTGCAAGCAGCCGTCAGAAGCATCTACCCACTAAACTGGGGCAGAATTTGAGGAGGGCCCTCAAAATTCCGTAGCAAGAAAGGTCGCAATGTTTTGAACCACGTCGCGGTCGTTGGTTCATCTAAAGCTATTTTTTTAAATATATATACATATATCATACCTTTAGCAAAACTCATGCATGCCTATTATCGAAATCGCTTTGTTTGACAACGCTGCCCCGAGGGTACCTACAGTATCACCATAAACAGAGCCGAGCCAGTCAAGCGAAGCCAGCGGGAACGCGAACTAAGCGGTCCCTTTACAAAACTCACGATTTTTCTTTGGATGCAGGCACCCAAATCACAAATCAGCAAATCCATTTACACACTCGTACTTTCAGGAATACAACTCCCGAAATTATCGCTTCACAACCACTATCCATACACGATATCCCCAGCAGCCACAATGTCGCAATCAACAACCATGCTATCCGCTATCGGCTAAGAATCTTTTACTACTACTCGTCTCTCATCTTCCGAATAAGGCTACTATTATGCCTTTCGAGGTTAAGCTCTACCTCCATTCGCATTTCTTGCATTGCATAAGGCTACTATTCTGCCTTCCGAGGTTAAGCTCTACCTCCATTTGCATTTCTTGCATTGCATAAGGCTACTATTCTGCCTTCTGAGACTAAACTCTGTCTCTTGCATTGCATAAGGCTACTATTCTACCTTCCGAGGTTAAGCTCTACCTCCATTTGCATTTCTTGCATTGCATAAGGCTACTATTCTGCCTTTCGAGACTAAGCTCTGTCTCCATAATTGCATAAGGCTACTATTCTGCCTTCTGAGGTTAAGCTCTACCTCCATTTGCATTTCTCTGCATTGCACAAGGCTATTATTATGCCTTCCGAGGTTAAGCTCTACCTCCATTTGCATCTCTTTGCATTGCATAAGGCTACTATCCTGCCTTCCGAGACTAAGCTCTGTCTCCATTTGCACGGTTGAAATATCGCCACTTCGTTTAAATCTTGCATCGGCTGAAAGATCGCCATTTATATTTACACTTTACATCAGCTGAAATATCGCTACCTTATTTAAGTCTTGCATCGGCGGAAAGATCGCCATTTATATTTACACTTTACATCGGCTGAAATATCGCCATTTTATTAAAACTTGCATCGGCTGAAAGATCGCCAAATCCTGCATTTCATGGACTGAAAGATCGCCAAAATCATCCGAAGGCATCATCGTTCAGAGGCACCATTTTCAAAGCCCGAGAACATCATGCCATGGCCTGAGGACCCCACTTTTATCTCTGCATCGCATTATTCAAAAGCATCATGGTTCGGAGGCATTATTCTCATAGCCCGAGAGCATCATTTCATAGCCTGCGGATCCTTTATTATGTGTTTCATGGCCCAGGACACCATAGTCCGAGGACGTCATCCTAACTGTCCAAAGACAGCATTCATGGTCCAACGAGAACTTGCATCATGTTTAAAATTATGCACAACATATGCGCTCGTGTTTTATTTGCAAGTAGACCGACTAGCAACGGCCGTCTCAGCAGGAGCGATCCCGCTCCAGTTTCCGCAGCCTTTTTAAATTCGTAGCAATGCTACCCGATCCAAATATCTCGGAAAAATCTCCATCGGCATGTTCCGCCGACGGGTCCTGAACTACATGTGGCCTGATTCCTTTAAAACCAAGGATATGTAGGCGGCTCAGGAACCCGAGCTCGGTCAAAATTCTTCAAATCGTTCGTTCGGTCAAAATTGGCCATCATATCTTTACCCGATAACTCTTTCATCCTTCCCGGGTAAAGAGGGGCAGCTGTTGATACCCAATTTTTCCCTATGTATATATAAAATACTTTCAAAATAGTATGTACATGCATATATAAGCATGCCCAAGAGTTTTGGTATTTTTTCCTAATTTTTAAAGATTTTAAAACCAATTTATTGTCTATTTTATCAGTACAAAATCCAATAATTATTCCCAAGATTATCATTTTGGTGAATAATTTATTTTTTATTCTCATATTTGCACCAAAATATAATTAAGGTGATTTTTGCATATTTTTACTGGTATTTAAAAGACTAAATTGCATATAACTGCAATTATAACCTACTTAAAGATTAATAGCATTTTATAATTGTAAAATTAGTTCCAGTATTTTTAGATTAATATTTATATAGTATTTGTTGGCTCAGTGTTTTAAATTTACTTTTAAAATCATTATTGCTATTTTTATAAAATAAAAGGGGAAAATTGGCTATTTAACATTTAGCCCATTTCTATTTCAATTACAGCCTTTTTAACCTTTCAATTTTAACCTCAAATTGGCCCAATTTCAGTCCCCAAATTGGACCAGCCCAATCCCTAAATTACCCGACTCCTGACCCAATTAAAAAACCCGCCCGGCTCATATTCAATCCAGGCCGTTGATTATTTTGATCAACGGCCATAATTCCCCCTTTCCTTTTTAATTTCCAAACCCCCCCAAACCCTAATCACTTCCACTTATCAGCCGCCTTTGAACCCCCTCGTCTCTCAAACTCTCTCGAACCCTCCTGGAACCCTAATCGTCTCTGACCCCTTTTCCACCGTGATTCCACCGAAATCCATGGCGTCTCAGGCCATGGACGGTCTGTACCCACCCTTTCTCACTATTAGACCTAAGCCATTTAAGGCTGTGAAGCCTGACTTCGATGGTTCTCTTCAAGATCTTCTCAGATTTGTAGATCTATGGCTTCTCCGGCCAGTACTCCGTCGTATTCAAGCAATATGAGCCTTTTCGACTCAGGATCTGACTTTCCTCAAGACCTTTCTCATTTCTAGGGTTTCCTCTACAACCCTAAGCTGTTCGAGGTTCTTTACTTGCTTATTCTCTTAGATCTGGAACATGTCTGTGTTCCATTGAACTTTTTAAAGGTTTTCCCCGAATTCTTTTTTTTCAAAATCGTTTAATTTCGATTTAGGGTTTCCGAAAAGTTTCTTCAAAATACCTTTCTGATTTTTTTTGTTCTTTCTTTATGTGTGTTTGTCCGATTTCTTTTACTATGCATGTAATGTTCTTTTACTTTCTTTTCTCCTATGCTCACATGTTAATCTTTTTTTTTTTTTTTTGCGATATAGATCTTTGTTTTTGTTGGCGTTACTGTACTATGTTTATATTCTTACTAAGCATGATTCATCTTGTTTTTCCTAAGTTTGTATCTTTTTCTTCTGAACTTGTTAAATTATGAGTTTTTCAAACGTGTTCTCCATGCTCTTAACTATGTATCTTGTTTGTTTGTTTGTTTGTTTCTCATGAGTCTTTGGAAAGGACTCCTGAGCCTCTATCAAGCGGCTTGCCTTCTCATCTCTATTGTCTGACTCAGTTCGAAACCCTAAGATTTGGGGGTTTCTTGGCAATTTTGATTCTTGTGTGCGAGTTAGGGTTCCTCTTTGGGACCCTAGACTCTCAGAATCCTTGTGAGTCTACAAATTGGACTTGTACCACTTTTGCTTATGATTTTGAACCCCTCTTTGATTAAACCCTCTTCTAAATAATTTGACAATCCCTTCTTGATTCGTGTGCTTTATATATAACGACTCTGCTTTCAAAAGGTTTTTCCAACTAATTGATTGATTCCGCAATCCTCTTAATAAGGTCTGACAGGTTTTCTTTGATTGAATCTCCTTTACCTTTTCCTGACTTGGTTCATTCAAATTGAACTTGTAATTTTTGTTGCACTGGCTGTTTGATTGATTCCCTTTCCATATTTATCATAAACCGTGTACCATTGATTGTTTTCCTTAAATAAGTTCTATGTATTTACCCCTTTTGTGCTACTTTGAAAAGTTTTAATTAAAATTTCTTTCCTTAACTGGCTTTTACCCGTCGAAATTAGAACCCCTTATCCAAAGGGAGACTGATTTCAATGATATATTCCTTGCCTTTCTTACTTGTTTCTCTGCACTATAAAAGGACTGCCCCTCTGCACTTTTAGACACGACTTCATTCTTCACACAACCTTCATACCGCTAGTCTTTAAAATACTTGCACACTTGTAATACTGTTTTGACTTCGATATTCTGCTTGGGATCTTTTGGAATTGCTTTGCTTGCAACCTGGCCTTTTCAAGACTACTATTTTTTTTACTTATTTCTTGTGAAACTGTTATGTTCTAAGTTAACATTCCTGCCTCACCCCTATGTGTTTACTTACATTTTCTGCAATCCTGTTTACTTTACTGCGCATGATTCAATGATTTATGCTAATATGTTCCTTCCTTGCATCTGTTTCTGTTGTAAATCCCTACCCCCCATTCCCCTCTATGTGTCTGAGTTAAGGTTCTTGGCCTGGCAGTACCCAAATTACTGCCCAGGTCAGAACCTGATCCTCAATGGATCCTAACTCTCAAGTTTTGGCTTACAGGCTGGTCAGGGGTGTGCCAGCATTCCCAATTGCTGGGCATGACCAACAGCCTGCCATGGCTTTCCTAATTCCCCCCCCCCCTCCCCCAGGCACTTACACTTATTCTTAGACTCTTAAGTTTTGCCCCGCTCTTATGAGCCTTGCTTTGGGACCTGGAGCTCCCTCTGAACTTGGACATTCGAGGGCTGGCTATTCCACACTGCACCATAATCTTAATTCTGCAATATAATTGGGTGTAAGCACTGCCTGGAGTTCATAAAGCTCCTTGGAACTTTGACACACCCAAAGGATGAGAAAGGCTTATGGAAGTTTTGATCCTGGAAGTTGGTTTATCTCATATTGTTGGACTTTGAGTCTGAATTAGGCTGTTTGGTTGTAGCTGGAACTTCTTGTAATTTTATTTCCTTACTTTTCCGATTTATTTTGGACTGTAATAATTTGTAATAACTATTGGGGACGGCTAGTGAAAAGGGATGGGAATGATTGTATGCAAAGGGTAGATAACTTGCCTATAGGATTTTTTTAATTCCTGCATTCACATAGACAGCATGCCTATAGGTTACCTATAAACTTCTGCATTCTCATCTTAGATAACTTGCCTATAGGATTTTTAATTCCCGCATTCACATAGACAGCATGCCTATAGGTCATTTATTTCTGCATCTCTGCATATAAAAATCCTGTCTCTAAGTCCCTGCATTTCTGCATATAGAAATCATGATCATAGGTTTCTTTTATGCACTCTTGCATATACCTGTCATTAGGCAAACAATCATAGGTCTAATAATAATCAACTTCATTCTAGATACCATGCCTATAGGACTCTTGAATCTATGTAATCGTTTAAAACCAATAATGTTTAGATAACTTGCCTATAGTAATAATCAATCGAATCAGCCTCGCCTATTTTGTCTATACGTTTAAAACCAGTCATAAGTTCGTTTAAAATCTGCAGATCTTTTGTCTATAAAACCAGTGATCCTTTCTTTAAGATCAGTACGCTCTGCTAGATATCATGCCTATAGGTCTCACTTAGGCAAACCATTAGGTTTTTAATTAACTGTGTCAGCTCTAATAACTACAACCAGACAAGGCTAATTCGGACTCCTCATCTGAGAAATACGTGATAAATCAACCTGTCCTAACGCTTTTAAATTTAGTTCAGACCATAACCAGTATTTGAAGTCATGCTATATATTTGCCTTTAAGTGAGGAGGCCTGTTTGAGCCTTAACTGCTGTTTGCTTCTCCCCTATTTGATTATGTGTTTTTGTTTGTCGCCTAGACTTTTATCCTTTTAAAACTTCTGAAAAGCCCCAACTCCCTCCCCTTTAGGATTAGTAGTCTCAATGCCTCCGGGACTGATAGGATCGGGACGGGTAATAGCATGCAATAAGTAACGATACTATTCCGCGCTTTAATACCTTAATGGGGTGGGAAGGGTACTACACGTATAATTGGTTACCAGGTGTTGCGTGGATGATCAATGTTATTTATAAACCTAGGACCCCCCCACCCTCCTTATGTACTTTCGTTATTGTTTTCTTTAAACTGTCAGTTTCCAGCTCTTTAAACCTTGTATTTTGCTTCAAATCATTTAAAACCTCTTTGAATTTCCAGCACTGTTTTCTTTTTAAACTTCCGCCCATTTCACTTCTTTTGTCTGATTGTTGCACTCGTTATTTGATCCTTATTTTTCTGCACTTATACATTCTTTTAAACAACTATGAAACCACCTATTTCCTGACTTCAGCATGTTTATTTAACCTTTATACATTCCTACTTGTAATCGTTATGTGGAAGTTGTCTTGTATGTTTACTTGTTTTAAAGTCACAATTATAACATGGCCGAGAACCACACTAGTGGATCTTGGGGGTGCCTAACACCTTCCCCCTAAGATAATTTCAAGCCCTTACCCATTCTCTGGTTCTTCTTTCTTTTAAATTCTTAGTGTCCTAATGCACTTAATCATTAGGTGGCGACTCTTCTAAATCTCAAACCCAAATTCCCAAAAGGAATAGAGTTGTCCGCCCAAATGTCGTAAACCCGATTTCGCCTTTAGTAAAAGGGGGCGTCGACACTTGCTTTCAAGCTATAAATACTATAGTCTTCCATTAGCACAAGACACGAACACTTGAGTTCAAAAACTATCTCTCATAATTTAAAAATCTCTGCTCTCTCTTGTGCTATTTGCTATTGTTAGCCGGCTGCAATCCAAGGCTACCATTTGTGCTCTCTTGTTCTTTTCATTCTTCTTACTCTCCTCTTCACTGGTATGTCCTAGTTTCGATTCAAAGCTCCAACAACAACATGATTCTCTTATTGTTTCAGTTCTTCTTGTTTTTGGTTTTCTTCTATTTGTGGTTCTGTTGTGAAACCTGTAGTTAAGAATACATTACTAGCCTGTTATTATGTCTTCCCCTTCCTTTGGATTAGTATATTCCCTTTATGTGTGTTTCTAAGCATGTCTTACCAGTTGTCTCTTACTTGTTGTATATTTACCATACTATATCCCATGGATCCCAAGTCCCTATCACCCTCTATGTGGTTGTGTTCTTCATGCCTGGTTTTGTGACTATGCTAGTGTCAGCTGTTTCTGAGCATGTCTAAACCAGTCCTAGACCTTTGATGGGTTCTGTGTTTGCAATGTGTCCCAAACCCCTTGACCCCTGTGTGTGACTATTGAGTTTACTTGGTTCTGTGAACTAGCTGTGTTTGGACTCTGTTAACTACTCCAATCTCTTTTTCAAACAATCTCTGCTGCATTGCTTTCAAGAAAAGTTTTTGTTAATTACAGTTTCTTACTAAAACCTTTTCAACTTGTGTCCATCACTTCTGACTCTACTCTTAGTCAATAAGTTCTGCCCCCTCTAGTATGTGTACTGCCTTGGGATCCTTTGAGAACCTTCTGAACTCTGCATACTAAGGCTGGCCTTTCCACACTGCACTTGTTCAATTCTTGGTTACTAAGTCTAGGTGTAAGCACTGTCCGGGATCCTTGAGATCCTTAGGGAACTTTGATGCATCTAGACTATGATTTTGTCTATGGAACTGAGGCATATGAGGCTTTGGGAAATCTGGGCCCAATTGAAGGCTCCCTATAGAATAGCTTCTTGATTTTCTATTTCATTTCTGTAATTCATTCATTGGCCTGTAATAATTTGTAAACAGATATTGGGGTATTTAGTGAAAAGGGTGGGAAGATGCCTATTTACTGGGGGTAATACGGGTAGAAATCCTACTCTTTGGTCTTTACTTTTAAAGTCTGTTTGCTCTGAATAGACAGCATGCTCATAGGACTTTTGCTCTTTAATATGATTGCTTTTCCTAATAGAAATCATGTCTATAGGATTTCACTTTCAAGTTTGTTTGCTCATCAAGTAGAAATCATGTCTATATGGTTTTACATTCTGCCATGTTTAGAAATCATGCATATAGGGTCCAAACAATCATGTCTTAAAATCAGTTTAATAATAGACATCATGCCTATAAGACGTAATTCAGATATAGTTATAATGAGTATTTTTGTATGTTGCCATACCTGCAAATCGATTAAAAATCAGTAAAGCGCTTAGATATCATGCCTATAGGGAGCTCTACTCGCAATTCTGTCTGTTAATCCAATTTGGTCTAATAAATCAACTCGATCATGCCTGGTTCATTTTAAATTGGTCTTATCAAGTATTAAGCATTTTCTAGAATAAGTTCTTCAAAACTGCCCCAATCTCATTAGATATCATACCTATAAGTATTAACGGAGCCTATTTCAAAAATCTGTTTGTTTCTGTATTAATATAGATATCAGTATCCTGCCTATAGGCAAGCCTCTAGGGCGCTTTCAAAATTGCATTCTCTGAAATTGTCTCTATCATGTTTTCTGATCCTAACAGGCTTTAAAAGGAGTACTTAGGCAACTGCTAGGGTCTAATTTCTAAGTCTAAAAAGGGGGTTTTGTTTATTTCTGCATATTCACTTAGATATCCTGCTTTAGGACATTGTCTAATAAAAGACCTTAACTGTGCTTGAGTCGTGCTACTTATGTGTTTGATTGAGGAGGAAACTCTGAGCCTCTTAAACTGCTCCCATTATGTGTGAAAGTCCTAAATGCTTTTTGATTGTCGCCTTAGAATTTTCGCCTTTTAAAACCTTAGGGGTACGTCTAGAACCACCTATAGGTAGGGGTCCTCACTCCCTCCAGGACCATTAAGAAGGGACGGGTAGCAGCACGCAATAGGAATCGTTGACCAAACACTCGCTTTGCATGACCAATAAGGGGAACGGAAGGGTAGACATGGATATGATGACCGATGCGTTAATGCCACGCGTAGCCCCTTTCCAAGGAGTGATTACCGGGCATTGTACTGATGTGATCCTATAGGCTAATCAAGCTAGGACCTCCCTCTCCCCAAATTCTCTTTGCTTGAGGCTTTACTTTCCTTTTATACATACAACTGGTTTAAATTCTCGTCTTATCATTTAAATTATACAATGCCCAACATGCTCTGCTTGCAATTATTTGCTCCAACTGTTTATTTTATTTTGGACTAATTCGTAAGTATAAGTTCAGCTGGGACCCACAGTTGTGGACCAAGAGGGGTGCCTAACACCTTCCCCTCGAGGTTACTTCGAGCCCTTACCCTAATCTCTGGTAATGCAAACCAACCCAAGAGTTAATCGCTCTAGGTGCCCTTACGCACCATAATCCGTTAGGTGGCGACTCTTCAAATACCCAATTCCCAAAAGGAAATGAGTCATTACACCCCGTGAATATCGAAACCCGGACCTCTCTCCCCGTCAAAAAGGGAGGGGAAAAAGGGGGCGCGACAGCATGGCGACTCCGCTGGGGATATTTTTTAGGCTCTTACCACAACGAACTTGCTCTTATAAATTAGTCCAAGCATGCTTATCCCGTACCCTCTTCCCTTATTTTAATTTTTTACTGTCTGTTTTCTTTTAAGCATTTATTGTTCTTTATTCTTGAGACTGACAAGTCATTTTATTTCCTTTTTGTAACTGTCTTTTAATTGTTTAAATACTGTATTTATTTTTCTTTACGTGAAAATACTTGACTACATGTTATTAATTGCTGCATAAATCATGCTCCACATCATATTCCACTCGTGCGTATCAAATCCTATAGCAACGCTTTAATGAGTGGTTGCGCTCTTCCTATTTACTACCGTTAAATCCGGAAAGGCTTATTTGCGGTAAAACCAGTCGATCAGCGGTGCAGTCGACGGTTTCGCGCCTTCCCCCTCAAGTTGTCCGCTTGAGGGTATCAGTCTAAAACCCCATAGAAACCTTACTCCGTTTAAATTTTGCATGCATCATGGTCAAACATAGTCGGGTCAGTTATGTTGTCCGCATAATGATCCTTTAAGATAAGCCTTATCCAAAGTCTGTCGGGTTTTCCATAATCCCAACGGACGCAGCCACGTTTTGTGCATTAATTTGGGGAACTAAATGTCGATATGCTAATCATAAATGTATAAATAGTCGAGTCCGGTGGGGGTAAGGGCTAACCCTTTTATTTTGCAGAAAATGAGGCACGAGGTCCCCAGATTCGGTATGGTTAGCAACATCCCTCCATTGCTACTAGATTGGTGGGAGGACCTTTCCTCAAGCGACAAGAAGCATGTGAAAAAGTATCTGGGTAACTTGCCTTCCTTGCTAGATATTGAACCAAACAACAAATTGATCGAGGCTGCCACCTTATTCTGGGATAGCAAAAGAGCTGTGTTCCATTTCGGTGACATAGAAATGACACTGCTTCTAGAGGAAATAGGAGGACTTGCAGGGTTGACTTGGGACAGTCCTGGGCTTTTGGTGCCAGAAAACCGTACGGGCAGGGGATTTTTGAAGATTATTGGGATGAAAAAGAATGTCGACCTAGTATGCTTGAAGGACTCCTACATACCTTTCGAGTATCTATACGAGAGGTATGGCCATAGCAAGTCTTTTCGCACTTACCATGAGGAGATCGCCCTCACTTCACAGGGTCACATCCACCGCAGAGTGTTCATGTTCATTGTGTGCTTTCTAGGGCTGATAGTGTTCCCAATGAAAAAGGGAAGAATCCACTCTAGGTTGGCCATGGTCGCCAAAACTCGGATGGAAGGGATTAATGGACAAACATATACCATAGTCCCCATGATCATAGCCGACATCTACATGGCCCTGGAGCGCTGTAAAAGAGGAGTCAAGCAATTCGAGGGTTGTAATTTATTGCTGCAGTTATGGTTGTTGGAGCATCTCCAAAAAGATTGATATCGTCAAGAATTTCCGCGAAGGGCTTGGAACGACCACATTGCCTTCCATCACCCTAAGCATATGACCTATATTTAAGACAGATTCGCTCAGCCGGAAAGTGCCAACGAATGGGTAGAGTTCTTCGACAATCTGACTGAGGGACAAGTACAGTGGATGGTTGATGGTTCCCAACAGACGAGTTTATTATCAGGTCCAGGGATGCTCCGCACTTGGTGTTGATCGGGTTGAGAGGGATATATCCATCTGTCCCTATGCGAGTTATGAGGCAAGCGGGCAGAAAACAGGTTGTACCAAGGGTCGTCAAGATGAGCCACTTCAGGGCAGACTTTCAAGATGACGATGTCCCTCACAAGTTCCAAGCTCAGCATATGTGGCACTATAAAACCATTGTGGAGAAGAATACCATTGAGCCGGACAGATATCATGCAGGGTGCGAGCCTCTAAAACCGGCATGGTTAGGGGATGATCTGAAAGGGATGGTGACACCAGGGACCGGTCGAGGGAACAGAATCATAGATGAGGAAGCTGAAACCCAAGTCAAGTACAATAGGCTACGCAAAAGGGTCCACGACTCTGAAAATGAGCACCGGGAAATACATGAGAAGAGCGCAAGGTTGATTGATGAATGGAAAGAGATGGCGGTCACTTCCAACAGGAAACTAGAATACCTGGAGCGAGGAATAGTGGAGCTAGAGGGAAAAGTCATAAAGAGGATCGAAAACTGCCAGAATGCCGAGGGAGCTGTCGTGACCCCGGTTCGCCCTCCGTGAACCATCGTGATGGCACCTAGTCTCTACCACTAGGTAAGCCTAAATTGCAGAAGATAACCAAACTTGCGGAAAATAAAACGATTTAAGAACAGAAATAAAGCAAATCTACTGTTAAATGTGCCACTTGTCATACACCATATGTATATAAGTCTCAAAACCATTATCCCATCCAAGACCCGGAAACCCACGAATCACAAGCTAAGACAGAGAAATACTACATAGCTCTAACTCCGGAATTTTTGTCTAATAAGAACAGAAGGTACATAAGGGCTAAAATATTAAAGCAGGAATGGAAAGGGACTCCTCGGTCTACGGACGTGGCAGATGTACCTCGAAGTCTCTAAGTAGTTGCCTCCCTTAAGGATGATAAGCCTGAGAAGAAGTACCTAGATCTGCACATGAAAAACATGCGCAGAAGAGGCATGAGTACACCACAGCGGTACTTAGTAAGTGCCAAGCCTAACCTCGATCGGGTAGTGACGAGGAAGGTCAGGGCCCTACTGAGGTAAGTAATAATAATAGTGACAGGTTAAGATAAACAATATAATTGAGAATCTACAGTAAGAGTCTAAACATGATAATAAGAATACAATAACGGAAACAGAATATAAAGACAAATCACCAGGTAACACCACTCACAACAAGGATAATAATAAGGGATCTCTTGGTATCCCGAGGATCTCTTGGTATCCTCAATATATATACACTAGGGATCTCTTGGTATCCCGAGGATCTCTTGGTATCCTCAATATATATACACACTAGGGATCTCTTAGTATCCCGAGGATCTTTGGGTATCCTCAATATATGCCAGGGATCTCTTAGTATCCCGAGGATCTCTTGGAATCCTCAATATACGTGCCAGGGATCTCTTTGTATCTCGCACCTCAGTCCAAATCATAAATACGTACAAGGGATCTCCCGGGATGCCGTCCCGTAGTCCCAAATTAAAACACACAGACGCAACACAAGGATACTCAATTAGATGCTAAATACGTATCAAGTAAACAGTTAATTCTAGTCTAACATGCTTCACGTAATGCAATTAAAGCAGTTTAAGCAAAAGGCAATTAAGTCAACTAAATATGCTTTTCTAAACTAACAACAGGCTAAAGTCGCAAATAGAATAAACATGAAGGAAAGGAACTCAGCTTAAATACTAAAAATAAAATCGGATTTTTCAACAATTAGCTCAAGTACGCGCTCGTCACCTCAAGTACAAGGCATTTCAATTATCAAACATCATATCCTAAGGGGAAGGTCCCCCACACAAGGTTAGACAAGCCACTTACCTCGAACCGGCTCAAAATCAACTAGAAACCACGTTCTTGCCACGAGTATCCGACTCCAAATGGCCCAAATCTATTCAATTCCATTTCATAATGTAAATAATACTTCAAGAAGCTGATTCTACAATTAAATTCTAAGCTAATACGCGAAATTATGTAAAATGACCAAAATGCCCCTCGGGCCCACGTCTCGGAATCGAGTGAAATTTATATTTTCAGAATCTTCACACCCACACGAGTCTATTCATACAAAAATCCCTCAAATCGGATGACAAAAACCTAATCAAAACTAAATCTCTAGGTCTAAGAACTTTTCCCCCAATTTCTACCAAAATTTCGAAATTAAAGGATGAATTTAAGTGAAGATTCATGGAATTTAGTCTAAACCGAGTAAGAATCACTTACCCAAGTCGCCCAGGTGAAAATCCCTTCAAAAATCGTGATCTCCCGAGCTCCCAAGTCCAAAATATGAGTTATGGTCTAAACCCTCGATTTTGGGTTTTAAATTCTGCCCAGGTCATTTGTGCATCGCGAACGCGGAAGGACAATCGCGTTCGCGAAGAAGGAACTGAAGCTGCCAAGAAAAAAGGCCATCGCGAATGCAGGATAATGGATGCAATCGCGGAGAGTAAAAAGCAGGGGCTTACGCGAACGCGGAGGCTCTAACGCGAACGCGAAGAAAAAAATAGTCACAGGCCCTCAACGCCAAATTCTGCTATGCGAACGCGAGGGGTTGGGTGCGAACGCGAAGAAGGGGGAAGTCAAACCTTCGCGAACGTGAAGATGGATATCAGCTGACAGATTTTTCTGCAATTCAACAAGTTCTAAAAATGACCCGTTGAGCATCCGAAACACACCCGAGGCCCCCGGGACCTCAACCAAACCTACGAACATAACCCATAACATCATTCAAACTTGATCCAACCTTCGGAATGCTCAAAACAACATCAAAGCACCTATTTTTCATCGGATTTAACCTTAAGAATTTCAAAAACTCCAAAAACACATTTTCGATCAAAAAGCCTACCAAACCTCGTCTGAATGACCTGAAACTCTGCACGCACATCCCAAATGACATAACGGAACTACTGCAACTCTCGAAATTCCATTCCGACCCTCGGATCAAAATCTCACTATCGAACCGGAAACTTCCAAAATTCAACCTTCGGCATTTCAAGCCTAAATTAGCTACGGACTTCCAAAACACAATCCGAACACGCTCCTAACCCCGAAATCACCTAACGCAGCTAACGGAACCATCGGATTTCCATTCCGAGGCCATCTTCATACTGTTCTGGCTATGGTCAACTTTCCAACACTTAAGCTCTCATTTAGGGACTAAGTGTCCCAAAACTCTCCGAAACTTAAAACCGAACATCCCGGCAAATCAAAATAGCAGAAATGAACTTAGGGAAAGCAGTTAATAGGGGATCGGGGCGTTAATTCTTAAGACGACCGGTCGGGTCGTCACATCCTCCTACACTTAAACATTCGTTCGTCCTCGAACGAGCATAGAGACATACCTGAAGTGAAGCTGCTCATGGCCCCAAACTGCTGAGCGACGCGCTAGAGCTCAAAACGACCGGTTGGGTCATTTCATCCTCTCCCACTTAAACATACGTTCGTCCTCGAACGTGCTAACAACTGTGTCGGGGTTGTCCGAAAGCACTATTTAACACCTCGAGCACCTACCCGTGCTACCACAACTCAGCTGGGTACCCTAGCACGATCAATCTAAAGATATCCTATTTCACCTAGCAAATAAGACTTAGAGCCCAACTCCTACATCCAGAATTCTCTGCCAGGCCTGCTCCAACATATGCTCACCGTATCAATAACTAGCCGCAGCACCAAAACATGACTGCATATCGTAGCTGAATTCACACCTTGCGTCACTTTACTCACAGGACTACAATAACATTCTCTGATCAAACTAGTCGAAATTCCACGAATCTGATGCTCCCATTGCACCTCATGACCTACATAGGTCTTGCTCTAACTCTTACAATACCGCCAAGACGGAAGAGGTGTGTCGAAATTCATACCCAACTGCCGAATCAACAAATCATTGGGTCTATACTCCTGGTAAGAACCATCACCTTATTCTGAACCAAATAATGGTCTTAGTTCTTTAATATACTTCATATAATCAGATTGCACTGATCCTAAATGATCTCGTCTCACCAAGTACAAATCGCTCAGGCAATAAGCCACCCCGGACAAGATCAAAAGTCTCATATGATGCCACAATGTGCCAATAGGCTATGAACTCGAACGCGACAAAAGGAAAACGAACTCTAGAAGGAACTACTCAACTCATGCACTAATATGAACTTTCGTTAGAGAATAGGAAGCAAGGCTTACAAAAAAAATAGCATATAGAAAAATGTACTCAATATCACACTGTTGCGGCGTGCAACCCGATCAAAATAACATACCCATGGCGGCGTGCCACCCGATCCACATATAAAATTCACATAAGGAGATATACATCGAGCTAAACTGCTCATTATAACAAAATTCCGAATATCGGTCACAAGCACGCTAAGTGCATAATACCATCCCTGGGGAGACATATAGTGCCATAGGCTACAAAACTCAAACACAACTGAGGTGCGATATACGATCTAAATCTCGAGAGCCATCCTGCTCATATAACATCATCTCTAAGCGGAACCTCAACACATAAGAAATTCATCAAGCCATCTCATAACTCATACGGCGCAATATATCATTTCATGAAATAGCTGACGACGAGATAGTACCCCGACTACTTGTCCAAAGGAGGGCATTGCTGAAATGAACACATCTGGCCTGATATAGAGCCCATATTCACATTTAGATCCATCCACAGACCTCAAGCTGATTCTGATCACACTGAACTAGGCTAATAACCTTTCGAAGGTCCATAATAACTCCCTTTTTCTCATAACACACGAGAACTAACATCATAACCGGGGCAAATCCTCCACGGTCCACAACCCAAGAAGTCGAGTGCCCTCGAAGCATAAATTCTCAAATTAATGATATCACCACCGTCTTCATACTTGTTTTAAATCTTAAATCAACCAAGTGACTGCATACCACACTTATATAATCTTCCTGAGGGGCATGCTCCCACGACCCTCCGTAACAGACAACAAATATGCGTATCCATACCACCAGCCGCACTAACGCTGGGGAAGCGTCCAAGAATCCATAAGCAGGATGCAAGGTCTTTTTCACAAAATACCGATCTTAGGTGACGCTGAAGACGATATACGTTTACTTTAAACATCGAAACTCCTTTACTGCTCATCCGAGCTCGCGACATCCTTGTCAACACCGAACTGCAACCTTGATCTTCACTTCAAATTCCACACCACACACTGCACCAACATGCCAATATACGATAGAACACGATTTTCATCATAACTCTGTAACCACTAATAGATTAACACTTCATCATATTAAAACTTTTCACTCAACTCACTTCAGGAGAACTATAGCAACACACATGTGAATTCTCATAACTGTAGAATATGCAAATCTCTAAGTAGTGGTCTAAGCCACCATAGCCCTTCCGGGATCCGCCTATACATGACAGGCCATAACAGTGGAATACCTCTAAATAACATCAATTATGGCGGTCGACAAGCCCCACACGTGCCGTCACAAATCACTTGCATAACTTGATCAGGTTAAAGGAAATGATCACTACCACCAATATTCCAATTCAACTATGGCTAACCAATCTATCTTCTTCCAAATTAATTCTTGATTACCTTAGAAATAATAATAACTCTATTCAACACATAACACACTCCATCCGCACTCATCCCGAGTGACCTTGAATCACGAGACCATGCTGCCTCAAATCCAACGAACCATTTCATACCTCCCAAATGCTACACTGCGAGTCAAAACATCATAGAACATTCTGTGCCTCTTCTCATAAGCTGCTACAAAGCTGGATTCTTAACCGTAGGCTCGAAATCATTAGGCACCACGCTTTGCCCCTTTGAATCTACTAGGACCGTTGTTGAGAGCCACCCGCTCTGACTTGGCCCTGAATATAATCAACTCCATGAATCTTCTAGCACATGAATACCCTCTCGACGAAACACCCGGTAGAATCACTTCCCTTGAAACCCGTATCTATACAAGGCACAAATCCTGGATCCGAGTTCACTCTTTAGCTGCACAAGTCCATTCACCCTCGTGGACATCAATTAAATGTGCGGCAACATCCTTCCAATCCAAAGTTATGTTGTATCCTTCTTCATGTCAAGTAGCTCCTTTCCGTGATATCAAATCTCCTACCGTAAAATAGCCCATACTTCAAATTAGATCCGCAGACCCCAATCATCAATCACTAAAATTCCCAAGCCGTTCCAAACTCTTCTTGAGGTGCGTAGTCATCCTAGCACAAAGCCCATATGCAAATCCACCACTCTCCCACTTTGGCGGAACTCACCCCTCTAATCGACCACTCGACCTTTGCTTCTTATACCTGGCCTTCTAGAAATTTTAACCACCGCCTGACACTCCCCACATGTCTTTCCTCATCCTTGCTGCTCAGTTGTTGCCTTAATAAATTCTATCTTTGTAGCACTTGAACCCACAAATTGCTACTAACTTTAAACCCTTCCGAAGATCATCTTTCTCGAGCCGTCGACATTAGAAACACCGATTCAATCCTGAACCACCGCACCCCGCGATATCCAACAGTCATTTCTCCAATATTATTCCACAATATCCTACCCCAAGGGTGAATCGCAGAAGACCATAACACCGGCGAACTTAACACATACAATCGAGGACGACGATACTACATCGCAGATAAAATTTCCACCACGCTCGAAATTACCAAGTCTCGTTACTCCATCACTCCAAATCTGGACATTCATAAGCCAATTGCCTTTCCTTCGCCGGAAGTGAAATATCATATCTCTGAATCGTGCACTGAGTAGATTTCCTCTCAACTCATTCACCGCCCCAACACATTGGCAAGTCTCCTACCATCAAGTCAATACTGTGCGATAACCAATCGCGAGCATCATAGCAACCTGTGCATTGCCTCCCAGCTCTTAGAAGAACAACTATCGAGCCGAAACGATAGAAAAATCCTTCCGCAAGGCGACGATAATAGCTCACCCAACTATACCGGGAGAAATATCCCGCACCACACTTGTGGTACCATTACAATTCTTCAATTCTTGATTAATAACAAGCGGTTCGCTTCACGTAAGATTGAGCATGAAGAAAACAAGGGAATAAGCCTCAAGGAATTAAGTCGCACGATGAGGAAATCAAGAAGTGGAATTTTTCCTAACAGTTAAATAGCCTCTCGTAGATAAGTACAGACGTCTCCGTACCGATGAGCGAGACTCTAATAAACCGGCTTGTGATCCATGACTCCTATGAACCTAGAGCTCTGATACCAACTTGTCACGACCCCGGTTCGCCCACCGTGAACCATCGTGACGGCACCTAGTCTCTACGACTAGGTAAGCCTAAATTGCGGAAGATAACCAAACTTGCAGAAAATATAACGATTTAAGAACAGAAATAAAGCAAATCTACTGTTAAATGTGCCACTCGGCATACACCATATATATATAAGTCTCAACACCAATATCCCATCCAAGACCCGGAAACCCACGAATCACAAGCTAAGACAGAGAAATACTACATAGCTCTAACTCTGGAATTTTTGTCTAATAAGAACAGAAGGTAAAGAAGGGCTAAAATACTAAAAGCAGGAATGGAAAGGGACTTCTCGGTCTGCGGACGCGGCAGACGTACCTCGAAGTCTCTAAGTAGTCGCCTCCCTCAAGGATGATAAGCCCGAGAAGAAGTACCTAGATCTGCACATGAAAAACAAGGGCAAAAGAGGCATGAGTACACCACAACGGTACTCAGTAAGTGCCAAGCCTAACCTCGGTCGGGTAGTGACGAGGAAGGTCAGGGCCCTACTGAGGTAAATAATAATAATAGTGACAGGTTAAGATAAACAATATAATTGAAAATCTACAGTAAGAGTCTAAACATGATAATAAGAGTACAATAACGGAAACAGAATATAAAGACAAATCACCAGGTAACACCACTCATAACAGGGATAATAATCAGGGATCTCTTGGTATCCCGAGGATCTCTTGGTATCCTTAATTTATATACACTAGGGATCTCTTGGTATCCCGAGGATCTCTTGGTATCCTCAATATATATCGGGGATCTCTTGGTATCCTCAATATATATACACACTAGGGATCTCTTGGTATCCCGAGGATCTCTTGGTGTGCTCAATATATGCCAGGGATCTCTTGGTATCCTCAATATACGTGCCAGGGATCTCTTGGTATCCCGCACCTCAGTCCAAATCATAAATACGTACAGGGGATCTCCCGGGATGCCGTCCCGTAGTCCCAAATTAAAACACGCAGAAGCAACACAAGGATACTCAATTAGATGCTAAATACGTATCAAGTAAACAGTTAATTCTAGTCTAACATGCTTCACGTAATGCAATTAAAGCAGTTTAAGCAAAAGGCAATTAAGTCAACTAAACATGTTTTTCTAAACTAACAACAGGCTAAAGTCGCAAATAGAATAAACAAGAAGGAAAGGAACTCAGCTTAAATACTAAAAATAAAATCGGGGTTTTCAACAATTAGCTTAAGTATATCAAACATCATATCCTAAGGGGAAGGTCCCCCACACAAGGTTAGACAAGCCACTTACCTCGAACATGCTCAAAATCAACTAGAAACCACGTTCTTGCCACGAGTATCTGGCTCCAAATGGCCCAAATCTATTCAATTCCATTTCATAATGTAAATAATACTCCAAGAAGCTGATTCTACAATTAAATTCTAAGCTAATTCGCGAAATTATGTAAAATGACCAAAATGCCCCTCGGGCCCACGTCTCGGAATTTGGTGAAATTTATATTTTCAGAATCCTCACACCCACACGAGTCTATTCATACAAAAATCCCTCGAATCGGATGACCAAAACCCAATCAAAACTAAATCTCTAGGTCTAAGAACTTTTCCCCCAATTTCTACCAAAATTCCGAAATTAAAGGACGAATTTAAGCGAAGATTCATGGAATTTAGTCTAAACCGAGTAAGAATCACTTACCCACGTCGCCCAGGTGAAAATCCCTTCAAAAATCATGATCCCCCGAGCTCCCAAGTCCAAAATATGAGTTATGGTCTAAACCCTCGATTTTGGGTTTTAAATTCTGCCCAGGTCATTTGTGCATCGCGAACGCGGAAGGACAATCGCGTTCACGAAGAAGGAACTGAAGCTGCCAAGAAAAAAGGCCATCGCGAACGCGGGATAATGGACGCGATCGCGGAGATTAAAAAGCAGGGGCTTATGCGAACGCGGAGGCTCTGACGCGAACGCGAAGAAGAAAATAGTCACAGTCCCTCAGCGCCAAATTCTGCTATGTGAACGCGAGGGGTTGGGTGCGAATGCGATGAAGGGGGAAGGCAAACCTTCGCGAACGCGGGGAGCTATACGCGAACGTGAAGAAGGATATCAGCTGACAGATTTTGCTGCAATTCAACAAGTTCTAAAAATGACCCATTGAGCATCCGAAACACACCCGAGGCCCTCGGGACCTCAACCAAACCTACGAACATAACCCATAACATCATTCAAACTTGTTCCAACCTTCGGAACGCTCAAAACAACATCAAAACACCTATTTTTCATCGGATTTAACCTTAAGAATTTCAAAAACTTTAAAAACACATTTTCGATCAAAAAGCCTACCAAACCTCGTCCGAATGACCTGAAGCTCTGCACGCACATCCCAAATGACATAACGGAACTACTGCAACTCTCGGAATTCCATTCCGACCCTCGGATCAAAACCTCACTATCGAACCGGAAACTTCCAAAATTCAATCTTCGGCATTTAAAGCCTAAATTAGCTACGTACTTCCAAAACATAATCCAAACACGCTCCTAACCCCGAAATCACCTAACGGAGGTAACGGAACCATCGGATTTCCATTCCGAGGCCGTCTTCATACTGTTCTGACTATGGTCAACTTTCCAACACTATAGCTCTCATTTAGGTACTAAGTGTCCCAAAACTCTCCGAAACTTAAAACCGAACATCCCGGCAAATCAAAATAGCAGAAATGAACTTAGGGAAAGCAGTTAATAGGGGATCGGGACGTTAATTCTTAAGACGACCGGTCGGGTCGTCACATCCTCCTACACTTAAACATTCGTTCGTCCTCGACCGGGCATAGAGACATACCTGAAGTGAAGCTGCTCATGGCCCCAAACTGCTGAGCGACGCGCTAGAGCTCAAAACGACCGGTCGGGTCATTACAGGAGCTGATGGAGGACATCTGGCCAGAGCCTACTTGCTGCTGGGACTGCGCGAGCTGGGGGATCTATATGACGAAGTCCGGAAGATCGAATCTGGGGAAGGTCATTCTGGGACCAAATAGATTAGGCTTATTTACTTTTCTTAAAATGTAATAAAGCCAAATGCCAGTAGCGACTTGTTTTATTATTATGTTAATGTCGTTTTTAGATTCGTCTACTTTTATATTATAAAATGAAGCATTTATTGGTATTTAAAGTTCTCCAAATTTATTTGTCGCCAGGCCTACCTCGAGCACAACGAGGATCCCAAATTAGGATACGAGTTTTCGCAATATGTGCTTAAATACTGCAAACATTTCGGGATCTTCACTAACTTGTTACCTTTTTGTCTTTGCTTAATTTTATTATTATTTCTGTCCCCTTAGGTTGGTTCATCCATACTGGCCTCATCAGCATATCATACCAGATCCAGGGGCCCTCCACCTCCTCCTCCTCCAAGCAACACAAAAACAGAGGAAAAGAAAAGATGGACGACTTAAGTGGAATACGAAAGGAAAATGGTGAAAACGCAAAGACTTCCGACGGCCGCAGTACTCGGCCCCGAATGACTTGGTTCTGAGACTGGAGCCAAAGATACTAGAACTGCAAGGAGAACTTGAGCAGGTCCGCAATTTGGCAAACTTGTCACTCACCCTCAATGTCCCTGATATCCACCAACAGAATGCAAAGAACCCAACACCTCCTCAGAACACACAAAACCAATAGCCACAAAATCCCACCGTACCAAATCAATACGCAACTCCACCTCAAAATATCAATCCACTGCCGATACCAACTCCACCACAACATCAACATCAACCAATCCCAACCACCACTTACCACACTCCTCAAAATACACCACCACTCATTCCCGATCCACAAAACTCTACCAATGACCATCCCTATACCCAAGTCCCTGACACCCATCAGAGCAAACCCATATACATGGAAACTATACCACATTCTACCCAACCAATCTTCTGTGCACCGAAACCCTCCGAAAAGGACCTGCTCATTAAGAACATGACCGAAGAACTCAAGAAGTTAACAAGCCGAGTTCAAGGTGTTGAAGGTGATAGAGGAATAAAAGGTTTGAACTACGAAGACCTGTGCATACAACCCGATATGGAATTGCCAAAAGGGTACAAACCTCCCAAGTTCGAAATGTTCGATAGTACAGGTGATCCTAGGGTTCACCTAAGGACCTACTGTGACAAGCTTGTCGGGGTTGGAAAAGATGAAAAGATTCGAATGAAGCTCTTTTTGAGGAGCCTTACTGGGGACGCGTTGTCTTGGTATATCAGCCAAAATCCCAAGAAATGGTCCAATTGGGTAAGCATGGCGTTAGATTTCATGGACCGGTTCAGGTTCAACACAGAAAATGCACCTGATGTCTCTACATTCAGAATCTCAAGAAGAAACCTACTGAGACTTTCCGCGAATATGCTACTCGTTGGAGGTCGGAAGCCGCCAAGGTCAGGCCCGCTTCGGATGAAGAACAGATGAATATAAATTCTTCATCAGAGCACAGGATCCACAATATTATGAAAGACTGATGGTCATCAAAAATCACAAATTCTCTGATATCATCAAGCTCAGGGAAAGGATCGAGGAAGGAATCAAGAGCGAGATGGTAACGAATTTTGAGGCACTGCAAGCCACGAATAAGGCACTCCAATCAGACGACATATTGAAGAAGAGAGATGTTGGGGCAGTAATGGTGGCCCAGGGCCCAAAAACTCCACTCACATATCAAACACCTCCACCTACATACCAGACACCTCAACCTACATACCAAGCATCACCACCTACATACCAAGCATCACTACCTACATATCAACCTTCATCTCCCAGATATTCGCAACTAGACGCTGTCTATCACACCTATAATTCCCAACCATCCTACTTCCAATCACCACCAACTCGCCAAAATTACCCAAGACCAAGACCCAACTTCGACCGCAAGTCGCCCAGACAATACATCGCCATTGCTGAGCCCATCGACCAATTGTATGAAAGGTTAAAGGCCGTAGGTTACGTCACTCTTGTTCCCGCTATGGCGCTAGAAAATCCATCCCAATGGGTCAATCCGAACAAAACCTATGCATACCACTCCGGTATGAAAGGGCACACCACTGCTGAGTGCCGAACATTGAAGGATAAGATCCAGACACTCATTGACAATAAGGTCATACAAGTGAAAGAAGCCACACCTAATGTCCGCAACAATCCCCTCCCTGATCATAGAGGTGACGGTGTACATGTTATAGAAACAAATGAAGAATGGGACCCTGAGGGGTCAATCGGGCTCATTCGAGAAGGCGATGACTGTAAGGTTGCAGTCACACTTACTCCTATCATGGTTCAGACTCAGGCACCTATTGATGTTGAGGTAACTGCATCAGTTCCATTTGAGGTAGAAGTGACTCCGCCCTCATCCACCTCCACTCCATTTGAAGTAGAAGTGGTCACACCTTTTACTGTGACGGTGTCAACCACACCATCATTCAGCTCAAAAGCAATACCTTGTTGTCGAGGCTCAGCGAAAAGGGAAGACTAAGATGGAGGAATCTAACATCGCACAAGGGATGACTAGAACTGGAAGAGTCTATACACCTGAACACCTGGGAGGTTCAAGTAAGGATGCCACTGCTAGGCAACCTGTCATTGAGACCAGACCAGATGACCTGTGGAGGAAAGTACAGGCGAAAGAGTATTCTGTTGTTGACCATCTGAACAAAGTCCCTGCTAAGATATCTATCCTGTCACTACTAGAGAATTCAGAGGCACACAAGAACGCCTTGATGAAAGTACTGAGCGAGGCTTATGTACCCAATAATATCACTGGCGGAGAAATGGCCAACACGGTCGGTTAGGTGCTGGAGAGCCATAAGATTATCTTCCACGAAGATGAGCTACCGCCCGAAGGTTTGAATTACAATCGAGCGTTGCATATCACAATACAATTTGAAGACAAGTTCATTGCCAGGGTTTTGGTTGATGGAGGTTCGAGCCTAAATATTTGTCCACTGGATACTTTGAAAAGGTTGGACAAAGGTTTCGATGAAATACGGACAGGAAGCATGAATGTGAAGGCTTTTGATGGGTCCCAGAGGGCCACGATCGGGGAAATCAACCTTTGGTTGCAGATGGGGCAAGCTTGGTTCGACGTTGAATTCCAAGTACTTGACATACCAGCCTCATATAATCTTTTGCTGGGCCGCCCATGGATCCATGCTGCTGGAGCCGTGCCCTCCACACTACACCAGGCCATAAAATTCGAATGGAACCGTCAGGAGGTAATCATTCATAGAGATGAGAGTAACCCCATCTACACTAGTCAGACCATCCCGGCTATTGGACATAGAAGGAGGCTAGGAGGGGAGACCTATCATCATATTGAACGGTTCAATGCCGTCGAGAAGGATAAATGGTGGAGTAACAAAATAGAACGCATACTAGCATGGTCCGGGTATGAACCCAACAAAGGGTTGGGGAAAAATCTCCAAGATATCATCAAGCCGATACGACTGAAAAATCATGGCACCACCTTTGGGCTCGGATACCAGTATACATGGCAAGAGTACAGGGAGTGGCCGCTTCCATGGCGTGGACCGTATTACCCTCTTGAGCAACCGGTACCATGTCTGAACAAGCTTTCCATCAGGCTGACACAATATGGGGAACTAAAGAAGAAGAAGCACTCGCTGGGCTCAAGTATCTGTTCTTGGAAGATGAGGATATGGACTGCAGTGCCATAATATAGGAGGAGGAGGAAGAAGGCCTCACCATCCAGACTGTGGAAAAGGGAGCTGCTCTCAAAAACTGGACCGCCACACCATCCCGAGCCCGCAGAGTCCCTAGGTAGCTTGGCAGAATTTATTTCTATAGCCGTTATAGGCGTTTAAGATTTCCAATAATTTTGTTTTAAGATCTCCTTGTTTCAAAATAAATGCTTGATTCATCGAGCGAAGCTTTGTCTGAACCATTTTCTCAGTTTTAATCAAATGCATTTGTCTTTTATCATTATTCATTACTATTCTATATTTTTCCCTTCTACAGTGTGATTATTACTTTTCCCGATGAACCAGTGACTGTGACATGTAATGAGGCAACGCAACATGAGAATAGTGACTCAGAGGAAGAAGATGAGATACCCGAGGAAATTGTCAGAGAGGTTGAAAATTTTGAGAATAAGCCTAAATCCAACCTGGACGAAACAGAAGCAGTAAATTTGGGAGATGCCGAGACCGTCAAGGAGACTCGCATCAGCATTCACTTATTACCAACAGAAAAAGAGGAGTACATCTGTTTCCTAAAGGAGTATGAGGACATTTTCGCATGGTCATATGACGACATGACCGGTTTGAGCACTTCCATAGTGGCTCACAAGTTGCCTACTAATCCCATGTGTCCACCAGTAAAGTAGAAACTTCGAATGTTCAAACTAGACATGAGCCTGAAAATCAAGGAGGAAGTTACCAAGCAGATCAAAGCCAAAGTTCTCAGGGTGGTTGAATATCCAACCTGGTTAGCTAACATTGTGCCAGTTCCAAAGAAAGACGGAAAGGTCAGATTATGTGTTGACTATCGGGATTTAAACAGAGCAAGTCCCAAGGACGACTTCCCACTGCCAAATATACACATCCTGATCGATAACTGCGCCAAGCATCAACTCCAATCCTTTGTGGATTGCTTCGCGGGTTATCATCAGATTTGGATGGACGAAGAAGATGCAGAGAAGATATCTTTCATTACACCATGGGGGGTATATTGTTACAAGATGATGCCATTCGGTCTGAAGAATGCTGGGGCTACTTACATGAGGGCCGTGACAACCATTTTCCATGATATGATACACAAGGAAATAGAGGTATATGTGGACGACGTCATTATCAAATCCAAGAGGGCCGCATATCACATAGCAGACTTGAGGAGATTCTTCGACAGGCTCAGGAGGTACAATTTGAAGTCGAACCTCGCAAAGTGTGCATTCGGGGTTCCTGCAGGAAAGTTATTGGGATTCATTGTCAGCCGCCGGGGGATCGAGCTAGATCCGACTAAAGTCAAAGCTATTCAGGAGTTGCCACCACCTAAAAGCAAAAAGGACGTGATGAGTTTCCTGGGACGGCTCAGTTACATCAGTCGATTCATAGCGCAGTCCACAGTAATATGTGAACCCATCTTCAAGATGCTGAGAAAGGATGCCGAAACAAGTTGGACCGAGGATTGTCAGAGAACTTTTGACAAAATCAAGGAATACCTGTCCACACCGCCAGTTCTGGTCCCGCCTGGACCAGGACGACCTTTGCTACTTTATCTATCCGTGTTGGATGGAGCCTTCCGATGTGTTTTAGGACAACATGATGAGACAGGAAGAAAGGAGCAAGCCATATATTACCTGAGCAAGAAATTCACACCTTATGAAGCACGGTACTCTCTGCTTGAACGCACTTGCTATGGTTTGACCTGGACAACCCAAAAATTGAGGCATTATTTCTGTGCCTACACTACATACCTCATGTTCAGGATGGATCCCCTGAAGTACATATTTCAGAAGCCCATGCCTAGTGGAAAGTTGGCTAAATGGCGGATATTGCTGAGTGAGTTCGACATCCTCTATGTAACTCAAAAGGCAGTCAAGGGACAAGCATTGGCACATCACCTACTGAAAATTCGGTGGGAGGAGAATACGAACCCTTGAAAACGTATTTTCCTGATGAAGAAGTAGCATTCATAGGGAAGACATTACCGAAGCATATGACGGGTGGAGGATGTTCTTTGATGGAGCCGCAAATTTTAAAGGAGTGGTCATTGGAGTAGTTCTGGTATCAGAAACGGGTCAGCATTATCCCGTATCCCGCAAATTTTAATTCATACACCCCCAACCCTAAATTATTTTCTAAATCTGCCGTCCTCAAATCCTCTCATCTTCTCTCTTCTCTCAACCTAACCCTAGACTCTGTCAATCGCCTCCCTTCTCCGGTCATCTCCGGCGACCACCTTTTAACCCCAAGCCTCTAATGGTTTCCCCCTCGCCTTGCTCATCATCTCTGAGGCCTTCAAGGGCCCTGGGCCATGCCGACTTGTGTCTAGGGTTGCTGTTTTGGTTGTTCATGGCTTCTCCGGTGTGATTTTGGGCAAAATCACACCATATTTGTTACGATATTTGAAGTTTATAACAGGTTTTTCTGTTTCTATTTGGGTTTCCTTTGAAACCCTAACTTTCGTTTGAATCTCTTAGATCTGTGCTATTTTTAACGATTTAAGTCTGTTTCTTTCTATGTTCTACACTGTTCTCAAACCTCTCCTTAAAAAAAGATCATCAACTTTAACCCGTTTTTACTTTCTTTAAAGTTAGGGTTTCTCGGAGTTTCTTCTACACTTGTTTAAACTGATTTTTCTTTAGGTTTAAACCTCTTTCTTTGCTTATCTCTACTGATTCTATGTTCTTACTGCTCTTTAACTCGCTTATGTTAAAAAGCCCTAATTTCTAAGACCTTCTTTGTCTTGGTTCTGTGTGTTAGCCTGCCTACTTGATTCTTGTTAAGCTTCTGTGATTACCGTCTTCGAATGTGTTTTACTGAGTCCTTAGCCTACTTATATCACTTCTGTGTGATTGTGTTCGTCTTGTTTGTTCCTCTCTTGCCTCTTTCTGTCGATATTGCTGGCCTTGCCTGTTTGCTACGACTGTTTGATCTTCTCTATTTATATGTTGAAGTATAGAATCATGACTCCCTCTTGATTGATTCTGATTTCCTTAATTGATGGTTTGATTGAAAGATTTTCTTTTAAAACCCTAAATTCTACCTCGTCTGTTTAAATTGACTGATTTCATTACCTTATCTGCTGTGGTACTTTATTTTTACTGAGTCATTCCCTTAATTGAGGTTTTCTGAATTTAGTCCTACTTGACTGCCCTATGCTTACTGAACTTTGATTCTTTCCTTATTAGTCCTGTACTGATTTTTTCTTGCCTTATATGCTACTATTTCTTACCGTTTGAATTAACTCCCTTAATTTAAGGAGTACTTCCTTGATTTTCTAATTGATTGATTCTGAACTCCTCAGTTATTATGCTACTATGATTCTTACCTTATTTACTACTTTCTTTCAAGCTATAAATATAGTCTTTCATTAGCACATGACACGAACACTTGATCTCAAAAACTATCTCTCATACTTCAAAAATCTCTGCTCTCTCTTGTGCTATTTGCTATTGTTAGCCGGCTGCAAGCCAAGTCTAACCATTTGTGCTCTCTTGTTCTTTTCATTATGCTTATTCTCCTCTTCACTGGTATGTCCTAGTTTCGATTCAAAGCTCCAACAACAACATGATTCTCTTGTTCTTTCAGTTCTTCTTGTTTTTAGTTTGCTTCTATTTGTGGTTCTGTTGTGAAACCTGTAGTTAAGAATACATTACTAGCCTGTTATTATGTCTTCCCCTTCCTCTGGATTAGCATATTCCCTTTATGTGTGTTTCTGAGCATGTCTTACCAGTTGTCTCTTACTTGTTGTATATTTACCATACTATATCCCATGGATCCCAAATCCCTATCACCCTCTATGTGGTTGTGTTCTTCATGCCTGGTTTTGTGACTATGCCAATGTCAGCTGTTTCTGAGCATGTCTAAACCAGTCCTAGACCTTTGATGGGTTTTGTGTTTGCAACCAGATGTTCTATGTGTCCCAAACTCCTTGATCCCTGTGTGTGACTATTGAGTTTACTTGGTTCTGTGAACTAGCTGTGTTTGGACTCTGTTAACTACTCCAATCTCTTTTTCAAACAATCTCTGCTGAATTGCTTTCAAGAAAGGTTTTTGTTAATTGCAGTTTCTTACTAAAACCTTTTCAACTTGTGTCCATCACTTCTCACTCTACTCTTAGTCAATAAGTTCTGCCCCCTCTAGTATGTGTACTGCCTTGGGATCCTTTGAGAATCCTCTGAACTCTGGCATACTGAGGCTGGCCTTTCCACACTGCACTTGTTCAATTCTTGGTTACTAAGTCTAGGTGTAAGCACTGCCCAGGATCCTTGAGATCCTTCAGGAACTTTGATGCACCTAGACTATGATTTTGTCTATGGAACTGAGACATATGAGGCCATTGGAGGCTTTCAGAAATCCGGGCCTAATTGAAGGCTCCCTATAGAATAGCTTCTTGATTTTCTATTTCATTTCTGTAATTCATTCGTTGGCATGTAATAATTTGTAAACAGATATTGGGGTATTTAGTGAAAAGGGTGGGTAGATGCCTATTTTCTTGGGGGTAATACGGGTAGAAATCCTGCTCTTAGGACTTTACTTTTAAAGTCTGTTTGCTCTGAATAGACAGCATGCTCATAGGACTTTTGCTCTTTAATCTGATTGCTTTGCCTAATAGAAATCATGTCCATAGGATTTCACTTTTAAGTTTGTTTGCTCATCAAGTAGAAATCATGTCTATAAGGTTTTACATTCTGCCATGTTTAGAAATCATGCATATAGGGTCCAAACAATCATGTCTTAAAATCAGTTTAATAATAGACATCATGCCAATAGGACGTAATTCAGATGTAGTTATAATGAGTATTTCTGTATGTTACCATACCTGCAAATCGGTAAAAATTAGTAACGCTCTTAGATATCATGCCTATAGGGAGCTCTACTCGCAGTTATGTTTGTTAATCCAATTTGGTCTAATAAATCAACTCGATCACGCCTGGTTCGTTTTAAAATTGGTCTTATCAAGTATTAAGCATTTTTTGGAATAAGTTCTTCAAAACTGCCCCAATCTCATTAGATATCATGCCTATAAGTATTAACGGAGCCTATTTCAAAAATCTGTTTGTTCCTGTATTAATATAGATATCAGTATCCTGCGTATAGGCAAGCCTCTAGGGTGCTTTCAAAATTGCATTCTCTGAAATTGTCTCTATCATGTTTTTTGATCCTAACAAGCTTTAAAAGGAGTACTTAGGCAACTGCTAGGGTCTAATTTCTGAGTCTAAAAAGGGGTTTCGTTTATTTCTGCATATTCACTTAGATATCATGCTTTAGGACATTGTCTAATAAAAGACCTTAACTGTGCTTGAGTCGTGCTGCTTATGTGTTTGATTGAGGAGGAAACTCTGAGCCTCTTAAACTGCTCCCATTATGTGTGAAATTCCTAAATGTTTTTTGACTATCGCCTTAGAATTTTTGCCTTTTAAAACCTTAGGGGTACGTCTAGAGCCACCTATAGGTAGGGGTCCTAACTCCCTCCAGGACTATTAAGAAGGGACGGGGAGCAGCACGCAATAGGAATTGTTGACCAAACACTCGCTTTGCATGACCAATAAGGGGACGGGAAGGGTAGATGATGTTCTTAACGTCAATACCACACAAGAAGGGGGGGTGATTTGTGTGGTACCCAATTTTCGCTCTAGAAGAACCTGGTTCTTCTAGGTGTACTTACTACTACTGTTTGTGGAATTAAGAGTACATAAAATAAAGAACACAGAGATTTTTACGTGGAAAACACCTGGTTCAAAAGGTGAAAAACCTACTACTCAGTAGGATTTTCCCAAACTTCCACTAAAACCACTGAGCCAAAACAGCATTTACAAAACTCTTGTAAACTCTAAGGATTAAACTCTAATCCCAGTGTAGCACACAGCCTCAACTGTTGCGATACCTTCAAGTTAACTCTAACTTGAATACTCAAAGTACCTAATTCAATTGCTTTTATGAAAGCTGGAAAGGTACAACTTTAAAACACCTACTACAATTGAACTAAAATAAAAGAAAGACACAATGGAATTGGTTTTTCTATCTTGTCCAAGTAGCTTCAGGAATGCACACTTGAATCTCACATAAATTGCTTGCAAAATTGCCTCGCTCTTTTGCTCTCAATTTAGTTTAACTTCTGCATTTGTGCAATACCTGTAAAAGAGAACAATCACTGTTATTTAATGAGTTAGTAATCAGAGTTTGATTGAGACTAAATTGCTGATCTTCCATCGAAGTTGAGTCCTTGAACAATACAAACTCCAACCCTATCCTTTATCTGGATTGTGTCCTCTTCCCATGAGAAGACTTTCTCTCTTTATCCAATATGCAACCTTTTCGATTAGTTCAGGAGATATTGCTGCTTGATCACTGAGACTTATCTCCTTCATGTGTATCTCACATGTCTAGGTTGATAGATACTGTGCCTCACATGATGGACCTGGTCCATGACTGAGTTCATTTGTGAGTCTTCAAAACTTCACCTAAACTTGGGCCAACAAATTCTCCCTTTTTGATGATGACAAACTCTGTGCTTTTATGGATCAAAAATCTGTAAGAACTCAGCTTAACCATAGCTTAACCATCAACAGTTAACTTAGAATTTTAACTTATCATCAAGGACCAGGTTTAATTAGGTTATAAATATCACATTATTCAGAATAAAGATTAAAGCACAATATCTCTTCCCCCTTTTGGCGTCATCGAAAAGTTGCATGCATTGTGAATCCCAGAATTTAGTAATTACTCATGGCCACTTGGGCAACTGCAAGTGAAAACATGGATTAAATCATCAATAATCAACAAATACATTCAACTATTAAGAACAAAATCTTCATAGAACAAGAGAAACAACAGTTGTCATTGATAAGATATGTTTCCACCTACAAACCACAAAAAGAAAGAAAAAACTTCCAAACATGAGCAAAAACAGAAAAAGTCCCTAATCTGGGTCACCGGGGGGTAGTAGACTGGTTCAGAAGGCAACACTGGAGGACCTAAGGCTTGGAAGAACTAGAGGGCTAGGTTTGGAGAAGGTTGAGCATATTCTGAAGCATCCCATCACTTTTCTCCTTTTCTTTTGCTAGCTCAGCTCTAAGGCCATCTCTTTCAGCTTCCAATTCAGCAACACGAGCCTGAAGCCTAGCAATATCAGCATCGTTAGTTCCACACTCTTGAACCAAAGTCCTAACCTTGCTGTTCACAGGTGTCTTCAGAAATGAACCAGGTTCAACTGGGATGACATTGACAGGATAGTCACAAGCCGATAAGGTCTTAACACCAAAATGCTCATTTCTTGATGCCATCTCCCATTTCTTTAAAGGCACCCTTAGCCTGTCCAGCACAGTAGTCAGTATGAACCCATATGGAGTTGCATGTGCCTAGGAGCCATTAATGACCCTGTCCAGTAATTTGACAATAAACCCAGGCCAATTTATCTACATTCCTCTCACAAGGCACTCCATAAGAACCAGGTCCATGTAGTTGGCAGTGTGCCTCCTCTCCTGTCTGGGCAGCAGGCACTTGTTGACAAATTCAAACAAGACCTTTTGCTCAGGTCTCATCTCAGTTTTCTGCACAAACCTGGCTTCAGGTACATTTTCAGCAGTTGCAGCATCACAAAAATTTCTAGTAATTTGAAGAGCAGTGGGAAGAGATTCCAGACATGGCCACCTTTGCCTTGTATAATCATCATACCCTTCACTAGGTATGCCCAGAATCTCACCCAGTTGGACTGCATCAAACTCCACTTTTACTCCCATTTTTCACAGTGGCATTTGCCATAAACTCAATTAGTTCATTCCTGGCCAGCCTGCCATCCAATTCAAGGACCATGTCCTTCCACCCTTGTGCAGTAAGAGCATCTACCAACCTCCTCATTCCTGGTTCATCCAGGTCTTTCAGCAGCCTTCCTTTCAAAAAATTACTTTTGCCAAAGATGGCAAACCTATCTTGTTCTTTCTCAGATTCTTCTTCTTCTCCACCACTCCACTCTTCATCTTTTTTCAACAATTTTCTTTTGTTTACCCTTCATAGCAGACCTAGTTCTTTTGGCTAAAGAAGATTCAGCAGGTACAAGTACAGAGGAAGACTTCTTGGAAGAAGTCTTGGAACTTTTTGGTTTGGTTGTTGGAACCTTTTCAGCTATTCTTCTTCTTGATGGACCAGTTCCATCTCCTCTTCTTCTTCTTCTGCAACCTCAGAACTCTCCACAACCTTTGCATTTCCCTTCTCCCCTTTTTTTCTTCCTGCTCTCTTCCAGAGCTTTCTGTAATTCTGCTTCACTTTGTTTGACCCTGCTCCTGGTAGCTCTTCCCTTAGGTACTGAAGGTACAGTAGGTTTTGGGGATGACATTTTGCTTTTCTTTGTTGGCTTGGAAGCAGTTGGAGCCTTTTGTGTGGAAGCTTTAGGCTTCTTTGGATCATAACTGGCCCCAACCTTCTTCAGAAGATCAGCCAGAGTCTCCTCATCAGATGAACCAGGTTCATCTTGTTGCTTGCTTAAATTAACAAGCCCTTCAGCCGCCTCCCCAGAACCACTTCCCCCTGATTTGTTGCCACCTTCTTCAACACCTCCACAGATAGCCAATACTTTTTCTTTCTTATTTCCCCTCACATCACCACTGACTCCCTTTCTCTCTTTTTCTTTCTTTTTACCTCCTTTTCTACTAGAATCAGCCCCCTTTACATCTTTAACAGGACCAACCAAGACAAACCTATTTTCTAAAACATCAGAGAATACCAAGCAAGAATTTACCTCACCAGGAGTTTCTTGAATATTTTCAGTGTCAGATGACCCATGTCCTTCTCCTTCGCTGGCAGAAATAAAATCATCAGACTCAGAGCTTGAGTCAGATTCTTGAGCATGACTTTCCTTCCTCTGACTAGCCTTCAATTTCTCACTTAGAGCTTTCCTTAAAGCTCCAGAGGCTACAGTTTTTCTAGCTAGCATTTTCTGCCTGTGAAACCTAGGTTTTGGGTTTTCAATAGGAGGAGTAGATGAGGATGTGTTAGAGGGAGATGCTGGTGGGGGAGTGCCAGGATTATCTTGGGGTTTAGACATGATTCTTCGACTATGGAGGAGTTTTGGTAATTTCTGAGAAGAAAGGAGATTTGGGATTTCTGGACAAGAAGAGGGCGATCGGAACTGGAGAAGAGTTTTGACGGTTATGGACTAATGAAGGAGGGGTGTGGTGTATTTAAAGGTGATTAGACTTAAATGCAGTAACGGCAGCTTTTCAGAGGTCAAGTAGAAGCCTAATCAATGTGTAATTCCAGTTTCTTAGTGATTATAGGCCTCGCTAGATGTTAGGCAAAAATCCCGGTTTTTAGAGTTCTAGGAGAACGAAACTGGTTCAATGCTCAACGGATAAAATTTCTGGGAATTTGATGAATGTAGGACTTTTGCTCATGATTGGAAAAATAATCTTTCTAATTGTGCAGAGTATAGAAAACATACCTGAGCTTTTCATATGAACACATACTGATGAACCAGGTTCTTCATTTAGAACTCTCTTGAACATGCCTCAAATGCCAAAGTAGAAGAAATTTTGTAAGAGATCAGTGAGTCATATATATACACATGTCACAGGAGTATACTAATTAAAGTATGAAACTGAGTAAGAATTGATCTAGATATTTACACAAAATTAGAACTCCTAACCAAAAAAAAATTTTTTTTTTCAATTTTTTTTCATTGTGCATTCTGAACTGGACCTATTAGGTGATCTTAATCATCCCTAATTCCAACCTGTTCCTCTCAAAGTTTTCTCTACTCAGTGCTTTAGTGAAAATATCAGCTATTTGTTTATCAGTGGCACAGAAGTCTATTGAAATCAATCCTTTCTCATAGTTATCTCTTAAGAAGTGGTCTCTAACATCTATGTGCTTAGTCCTCTTATGATGAACAGGGTTCTTTGTCATACTTATAGCACTAGTGTTATCACAAAATATTGGAATACATCCCACTTCAATTCCAAAATCTACCAGCTGTTGTTTGATCCATAGCAGTTGAGCACAATAAGAAGCAGCAGCAACATATTCAGCTTCAGCAGTAGATAGGGCTACAAAATTTTGCTTTTTGGTAGCCCATGACACAAGGCATGAACCAAGGAAGTGTGCCATACCTGAGGTGCTTTTCCTGTCCACTAAGAACCCTGCATAATCAGCATCAGCATATCCTACTAGATCAAAATTACTACCTTTAGGATACCAAAGGCACAGATCAGTGGTGCCTTTCAGATATCTCAGTATCCTCTTGACATCAGTCAAGTGAGACTCCTTTGGATTTGCCTTAAAACGAGCACAAAGCCCTACACTGAAAACAATATCAGGTCTGCTGGCAGTGAGATACAAGAGTGAACCAATCACTACCCCTACTACAACTTTTGATCAANGGTTTGTTTTTCAGGAACACTTGGTTTGTTGTAGCTTCCACTTCTTGAAGGACCATTTCCTCTCATTAGGTACTTCTTGAAATCCTTTGTGATCATGGTCATTTCATCCTCCTCTAGATCAGCACCTTCAGTGATTCTGAATGCCATGCTCTTTTCCTTCTTGGGTGCATCCATCTTCATGGTTTGCCTTCTGAGTTCATAGGCATTGAGATTTCCAATTAGCTCATCCAACTTAAGAGTGGAAATGTTCTTTGATTCCTGAATAGCTGTGATTTTGCTTTCCCAAGAGATTGGCAGTACCCTTGTCAGAATTTTCTCAACCTTGTCTTCTTCAAGAATAATCCTTCCAAGAGATTTAAGTTCATTTGTCAATGTAGTGAACCTAGTATACATTTCTTGAATTGTTTCTCCTTCCTTCATAGTAAAGTTCTCATATTGAGAATACAGCAGTGTTCCTCTTGACCTCTTTACTTGAGGTGTACCTTCATGAGCCACTTGCAAGGTGTCCCAGATTTCCTTAGCAGTGGTACAACTTTGAATTCTGTTGTACTCATCAGGACCTAGTCCACACACAAGCCATTTCTTGGCTTTAGCATTTTTCTCCCACTTCCTCAGGTCTTCAGCAGTGCAGTCAGCCCTTGTCTTTGGCACATCAACTCCTTCAGCATTCTTCTTTGTGGTTGCTAGGGGACCATCAGTGACTATGTCCCAGAGTTCATAGTCTTCCCCTATGATGTGATCTCTCATCCTGTTCTTCCACCAAGAATAGTACTGACCATTGAAAAGTGGAGGCCTAGCAGTGGATTGCCCTTCGCAGTTTCCAGGTGGTGCACACATGTTGATTTTCTCCTAAGGTGTTAGCCTCTTCAAGGATAACCTGCTCTGATACCAATTGATGTTCTTAATGTCAAGACCACACAAGAGGGGGGGGGGGGTGATTTGTGTGGTACCCAATTTTCCCTCTAGAAGAACCTGGTTCTTCTAGGTGTACTTACTACTACTGTTTGCGGAATTAAGAGTACATAAAATAAAGAACACAGAGATTTTTACGTGGAAAACACCTGGCTTAAAAGGTGAAAAAACCACGACCTACTACTCAATAAGATTTTCCCAAACTTCCACTAAAATCACTGAGCCAAAACAGCATTTACAAAACTCTTGTAAACCTAAGGATTAAACTCTAATCCTAAGCACACAGCCTCAACTGTTGCGACACCTTCAAGTTAACTCTAACTTGATTACTCAAAGTACCTAATACAATTACTTCTATGAAAGCTGGAAAGGTACAATTTTAAAACACCTACTACAATTGAACTAAAATAAAAGAAAGACACAATGGAATTGGTTCTTCTATATTGTCCAAGTAGCTTCAGGAATGTACACTTGAATCTCACATAAATTGCTCGCAAAATTGCCTCGCTCTTTTGCTCTCAATTTAGTTTAACTTCTGCGTTTGTGCAATCCCTGTAAAAGAGAACAATCACTGTTATTTAATGAGTTAGTAATCAGAGTTTTATTGAGACTCAATTGCTGATCTTCCATCGAAGTTGAGTCCTTGAACAATACAAACTCCAACCCTATCCTTTATCCGGATTGTGTCCTCTTCCCATGAGAAGACTTTCTCTCCTCATCCAATATGCAACCTTTTCGATTAGTTCAGGAGATATTGCTACTTGATCACTGAGACTTATCTCCTTCACATGTATCTCACATGTCTAGGTTGATAAATACTGTGCCTCACATGATGGACCTGGTCCATGATTGAGTTCATTTGTCATTCTTCAAAACTTCACCTGAACTTGGGCCAACAGTAGACATGGATATGATGAGCGGTGCGTTAATGCCTCGCGTAGCCACTTTCCAAGGAGTGATTACCGGGCATTGTACTGATGTGATCCTATAGGCTAACCAACCTAGGACCTCCCTCTCCCCAAATTCTCTTTGCTTGAGGCTTTACTTTCCTTTTATACATACAACTTGTTTAAATTCTCGTCTTATCATTTGAATTATACAATGCCCAACATGCTCTGCTTGCTATTATCTGCTCCAACTGTTTATTTTATTTTGGACTAATTCGTAAGTATAAGTTCGGCCGGGACCCAAAGTTGTGGACCAAGAGGGGTGCCTAACACCTTCCCCTCGAGGTTACTTCGAGCCCTTACCCTAATCTCTTGTAATGCAAACCAACCCAAGAGTTAATCGCTCTAGGTGCCCTAACGCACCATAATCCGTTAGGTGGCGACTCTTCAAATACCCAATTCCTAAAATGAAATGAGTCATTACACCCCGTGAATGTCGAAACCCAGACCTCTCTCCCCGTCAAAAGGGGAGGGGAAAAAGGGGGCGCAATACCACTTTCTTGCTTTTAAACGAGTATCTTACCTGCTCCCCCCTTGCACAAGCCTCACAAACTTTGTATTCCTTAAACTTGATGTTAGGCAACCCTATCACCAGGTCCTTGGAGACTTATTTGTTGAGTTGACTTAGACTTGCATGTCCAAGTCTGTTGTGCCACAGGAGGGGATCATTGTCCACACACTTAAGCAAGTGAGTTCATTTTCTGAAAGAGTGGACAAATCTACAATGTATATATTGTTTACTCTTTTTCCTTGCAAAAAAATCTTGTCAGTGGTAAGATTTATCACAAAACATTTGGTAGAGATGAATGCTACCAAGTTACCTCTGTCACACAGTTGTGATACACTGATTAGACTATATTTCAAGCTATCTATCAAGTAGACATTTTCAACGGAATGTGAGTCTGTCTTACCTACCTTTCCAACCCCAATTATCTCACCTTTCTTACCATTTCCAAAGGAGACATTACCTCCTTTTAGGTTCTCAGGTGAAAGGAATTGGTTCTTACTTCCAGTCATATGCTTTGAGCAGCCACTATCCATGTACCATATTTGGCTACTCCCCTTCACTTGGACCTGCAAAAACGAAATCAGGGGTTAGTCTTAGGAACTCAAACTAGTTTAGGTCCCTTTATATAGGCAAAAGGGTAATTAAAATCTTTTTAGCCCATCCTAGCAGCCTGTTTTTCCCTTGAACAAAGGTTTTATTCTTTTGACTGGCCTTCTCTTTTGCGTTACATTCACTTTTAGTAGTGACCAGTCTTGCCACAGTGTGTGCAGATTTTATCCTCAGGAAGTGTGATGTACTTGCTTTTGGGATCCCACTTAGGTGCAAGGGTCCCATAGCCAAGTCCTCTCTTATTGCTACTGTGATGCTCTTGTAGCCAAGATAGTGCATCAGAGGACTTATTCCATTTGCGAGTTCTGTCTAGTTCATGCTTCACCTTGCCTAGATCTTCTTTTAGGACTCTTATCTGCTCATCTCTCTTGTACAACTCATCCTTCATTTTTCCTAGATTTTCTTCTAAGGTAAGATGTGTGTGGTCAGCTTTCTTTTTACCTGTTCCTAACATCAGTTTTAAATTTTCAGATCTAAGTTCTAACACAGTGGTGTCTAGTTCAAGAACCTGGTTCTTTAACTCAGTATTTTTACTATCATTTTCACTAGCCCTGAGTTTCACATTTTTGCACTTAGCTTTCAGGATCACACATTCCCTGGACAGCTGTTCCTTCTCATTGTTTAGGACCTCAGACTCGTCAATGAAATGTAGTAGTAACTCAGGTAGCTTTTCTTTAGACAAAAATTTAATCATGTCTTTGAGATGAATCACACTTACCTCTTGTTCATCATCTGATTCTCCAATGGCCATAAGTGCTTGTTCATCTCCAGCTTCATCTTCTTAATCCTCATCTGAGCTTTTCCCCCAAGCAGCAACCATAACCTTCGTTGATCCTTTGTTCTTCTTGGGATGAGCTTGTTCCTTCTTCCTGTTTCTTCGTTCAACCCTTTCTTTCTTCCATTTAATTTCCCACTGAGGACAGTTCTTGATCATGTGGTCAGTCTTACCACTTTTGTAACAGCCCTCGTTGGTCTATTTTTTAGGGGGCCCTTGGTTTGTTGAAGGTTGCACCTCTCGAAGAACCCTTTCCTCTCATTAGGTACTTCTTGAAATCCCTCGTGATCATAGCCATTTCATCATCCTCTAGGTCTGCACTTTGAGCTATTCTGACAGCCAGGCTTCTTTCCTTCTTGGGTGCATCCATCTTCATGGTTTGCCTTCTAAGTTCATAGGCAGTGAGATTTCCAATCAGTTCATCTAACTTGAGAGTGGCAATGTTCTTTGATTCCTGAATAGCAGTGAATTTGCTATCCCAAGTAACAGGCAAAACCCTTGTCAGAATTTTCTCAACCTTGTCTTCTTTAAGGATAATTGTTCCAAGAGACTTAAGTTCATTTGTTAGTGTTGTGAACCTTGTATACATCTCTTGGATGGTTTTTCCTTCCTTCATGGTGAATTTCTCATATTGAGAATACAGTAGTGTTCCTCTTGAGCTCTTCACTTGTGGAGTTCCTTCATGAGCCACTTGTAAAGTGTCCCAAATTTCCATAGTAGTAGTGCAGCTTTGAATTTTGCTGTACTCGTCTGGACCAAGTCCACACACTAGCCATTTCTTGGCCTTAGCATTCTTTTCCCACCTCTTCAAGTCCTCTGCAGTGCAGTCAGCTCTGGTCTTTGGCACGTCCATTCCTTCAGCATTCTTATTTATAGTGGCCAGGGGACCATCAGTAACAATGTCCTAGAGTTCACAGTCCTCTCCTATGATGTGATCTCTCATCCTATTTTTCCACCAGGAATAGTACTGGCCATTGAAGAGTGGAGGCCTAGCAGTGGATTGTCCTTCCCAGTTTCCAGGTGGTGCACTCATCTTGATCTGTTCCTAAGGTGTTAACCTCTTCAAGGATAATCCGTTCTGATACTAATTGATGTTTTATACTTCAATACCACACAAGAGCGGGGGGGGGGGGTGATTTGTGTGGTACCCAATTTTTTGATTAACTTTATTATAGAAGGACCTGGTTCTTCTACGTGTTCCAACTACTACTGTTGCGGAATAATAAGTACAGAAATTAAAGAACACAAAGATTTTACATGAAAAACACCTGGCTCAAAAGGTGAAAAAACCACGACCTACTTTCCAGTAGGATTTTACCAAACTCTGTACTAAAATCACTGAGCCAAAAACTACATTTACAAAAACTCTTTTGTAAACCTAGGATTAACTCTAATCCCGTTGTGGCACACAGCCTCAACTGTTGCGACAACTTCAAGTTAACTCTAACTTGAAAACTCTGAGTACCTAATACAATTGCTTCTAGATAAGCTGAAAGGTACAATATGAAAATCACCTACTACAATTGAACTAGAATAAAAGACAGACACTTTGGAACTGGTTCTTCTATTTGGTTCAAGTAGCTTCAGGTTTGCACGCTTGAATCGCACACGAATTGCTTGCAAAATTGCCTTGCTATTTTGCTCTCAATTCACGTTTAACTTCTACTTATGTGCATTACCTGTAAAAGAGAACAACACTGATATTTATGAAGTTAGTAAATAGAGATTGACTAGAATACTGATGCTACTCTTCCTTGGTGGAAGAGTTCTAGTTGATCTCAACCTCTAACTCTATCCATCCCTTAAGCCGTGTTCTCTTTGAGTAAGGAGTCTTTCTCCTTATCTAATATGCAACCTTTGTGATCAGGATCAGGAGATATCACTTCTGGTAAGTTAGATTTATCTCCTTCACGTGCATTTCACATGTTTGAGTTGACCATAACCGTGCCTCACAAGGATGGACCTGGTCCATATCTGAGTTCCTTTGTCAGTCTTCAAAACTTCACCTACACTTGGGCCAACATGGTGCCTAAGGATTTTGAGTCCGTATTGTGGTTAAGTATCGAGCTTTTGCAGCGGATTATGAAAGGGGCTTAGGGCGTCCTGTGTTATCTTCGATCTGCGCTGTAACATTGGAGGAACGACAGAAAATAACTTCGGATTCATAGAGGAATTATCATAATGGGTTGATGTTCTTAACGTCAATACCACACAAGAGGGGGGTTGATTTGTGTGGTACCCAATTTTCGCTCTAGAAGAACCTTGTTCTTCTAGGTGTACTAACTACTACTGTTTGCGGAATAATAAGTACATAAAATAAAGAACACAGAGATTTTTACGTGGAAAACACCTGGCTCAAAAGGTGAAAAACGACGACCTACTACTCAGTAGGATTTTCCCAAACTTCCACTAAAATCACTGAGCCAAAACAGCATTTACAAAACTCTTTATAAACCTAAGGATTAACTCTAATCCCGTTGTAGCACACAGCCTCAGCTGTTGCGACAACTTCAAGTTAGCATATAACTTGAACACTCTAAGTACCTAATACAATTGCTTCTATGAAAGCTGAAAGGTATAAGTTTAAATCACCTACTACAATTGAACTAGAAATAAAGAAAGACACAATGGAATTGGTTCTTCTATCTCGTTCAAGTAGCTTCAAGAGTGCACACTAAAATCTCACATAAATTTCTTGCAAAATCGCCTTGCTCTTTTGCTCTCAATTTAGTTTAACTTCTGCATTTGTGCAATCCCTGTAAAAGAGAACAATCACTGTTATTTAATAGGTTAGTAATTAGAGTTTGATTGGGACTCAATTGCTGATCTTCCATCGAAGTTGAGTCCTTGAACATCACAAACTCCAACACTATCTTTTATCCTGATTGTGTTCTCTTCACATAAGGAGACTCTCTCCCCTTATCCAATATACAACCTTTTCGATCATATCAGGAGATATTGCTGCTTAAACAATGGGACTTATCTCCTTCACGTGCATCTCACATGTGTAGGTTGATCATGACTGTGCTTCACATGATGGACCTGGTCCATGACTGAGTTCATTTGTCATTCTTCAAAACTTCACTTGTTCCTGGGCCAACAAATTCCCCCTTTTTGATGACGACAAACTCTGTGCTTTTTACTGATTCGAAGCCTGTAAGAACTCAGCTTAACCATCAACACTAAATTTAGAAAATTCACTTATCATTAAGGACCAGGTTAATTAGGTTATAAACATCACTTATTTCAGAATATGTAAAGCACAATATCTCTTCCCCCTTTTGGCATCATCGAAAAGTTGCATACACACTGTGAATCCCAGATTTGAATAAATACTCATGGCCACAGGGGCAACTGCAAGTGCAATCATGGTAATATCATCAGTAATCAACAAACATATTTAAACTATCAAGGTCAGAATAATCATAGAACAAGAGAAAACAGCAGTTCTCATTGATAGTGATATGTTGCTATTAACAATGCACAAAAAGAAAGAAAAATATTCAAACCATGAGCAAAAACAACAGAAAAATCCCTAATCTGGGTCACTGGGTACTAGACAAGTTCAGGAAACAAGTGCTAGGAGTCCTAAGGCTTGGAGGAACTGGGAGGTTGAGTATGGAGAAGATTCAGCATGTTCTGAAGAATTCCATCATTCTTCTCCTTTTCTTTGGCAAGCTCAGTTCTAAGGCCATCTCTCTCAGTTTCCAATTCAACCACACGAGCCTTGAGCCTAGCAATTTCAGCATCCTTAGCTCCACATTCCTGAACCAAAGTTCTAACATTGCTTTTGATGGGTGTTTTCAGAGATGAACCAAGTTCAACTGGAATGGCATTGACTGGATAATCACAGGCCAGAAGAGTTTTGATGCCGAAGTGTTCCTTGCTCGAGGCCATTTCCCATTTCTTCAAGGGCACATTTAGCCTGTCCAGAACTGTGGTCAGTATGAAGCCATATGGAGTAGCATGAGCCTTGGAGCCATTTATGACTCTGTCTAGCAATTTGACAATGAGGGAAGGCCAGTTGATTTGCATACCTCTCTCAAGGCACTCCATAAGAACCAGATCCATGTAGTTAGCAGTGTGCCTTCTTTCTTGTCTAGGCAATAAGCACTTGTTGACAAACTCAAACACCACCTTGTGCTCGGGGCTCATCTCACTTTTTTGCACAGCCCTGGCTTCATTCGCTTCCTCAGAGTCATAGAACCTTTTGGTGATTTCAAGGGCAGTAGGGAGGGAGTCCAGGTATGGCCACCTTTGCCTAGTGTAATCATCAAACCCTTCAGAGGGTATGTCCAGAATTTCTCCCAGTTTCTCAGCATCAAACTGCACTGGGACTGCCTTCACCAAACTACTAACTACCCATCCTTAACAACAACATTGGCCATAAACTCAATTAGCTCATTTCTGGCCAGTCTCCCATCCATTTGAAGGACCATGTCCTTCCAACCTTGAGCAGCTAAAGAGTCAACCAATCTCATCATCCCTGGTTCCACCAGGTCTTTCAACAATCTACCTTTTAAGATTTTTCTTTTGCCAAAGATGGCAAACTTGTCCTAATCCTTCTCAGATTCATCTTCTTCTTCTTCTCCACTCCACTCTTCATCATCTGAAACTTTTGTTTGTTTAGATTTCACTGCAGATCTAGTCCTTTTGGCTGGTGAGGGTTCATCAGACACAGGTTCAGTAGAAGACTTCTTGGAGGAAGTCTTTGGCTTTTTAGGTTTGGGTGTAGGAACCTCCACTGTTGTACCCCTTTCTTGATGGACCAGTTCCATCTCCTCTTCCTCTACGACCTTAGAGGATTCTGCTACCTTTCCCTTTCTCTTCTCCATTTTCTTTTTCTTACTTTCTTCTAAGGCCTTTTGTAGATCAGCTTCACTTTGTTTTACCCTGCTTCTTGTGGCTCTACCCCTTGGCACTGAAGAGGTAGTAGGTGTTGGGGAAGAGGCTTTTCTTTTCTTGGATGTCTTGGGAACATTTGGGGCTTTTGGTGTGGTAGCTTTGCGTTTCTTTGGGTCATAACTTGCTCCAACCTTTTTCAGTAGGTCAGCCAAGGTTTCCTCAGTAGATGAAACAGGTTCATCTCTTTGGTTGCTTAGATGTACCAACCCCTCGGCTGCTTCCCTAGAACCACTTCCCCCTGACTTCATTCCACTCTCTTCTACCCTCTCTTGTGCAACCCCACATATAGCCAGAACTTCTCCCTTCCCATTTCCCCTCTCTACACCACTTGCACCCTCTCTCTCTCTTTTCCTTTCTTTTTACCTCCACTCCTACTCGACTCAGGCAATTTAACATCCCTAATGGGGCCAATCAGAACAAACCTAGTCTCTAAGTTTTCAACCATAGATGAACTTACCTCAGTGGGTGATTCTTGAATTTTCTTAGTGTCAGAAGACCCATGTCCTTCACCTTCAGTCGTAGATTGAAAGGATTCAGACTCAGAACTGGAGCCGGAATTTTGAGCTGGGCTTTCTTTTACTTGGCTAGCTTTCAACCTTTCATTTAAAACCTTCCTCAGAGCCCCAGATGCTACAGATTTTCAAGCAAGCATTTTCTGCCTTCGAAACCTAGGTTTTGGGAATACACTGGGTAGAGTAGATGAGGATGAATTTGAGGGTGATAGTGGTGGAGGAGTGCCGGGATGATCTTGTGGGTTAGACATGATTGTTCGTTTCTTGAAAGAATTTGGGAATTTTGGAGAAGAGGGCAATTTGAATTGAAGAAGAATTTTTGACGGTTTTAGAATAATGAAGAAGGCTGGAGATGTGGTGTGTATTTAAAGAGAATTAGACATTAATTAAGCAACGACAGCTTTTTCAGGAGTCAAATACAAGTCTAATCAAACCGAGAGTCCAGAAATTTTAATGATCAATTTGGCTTCCCTAGATATTAGGCAAAAATTACGATTTAGAATTCTAGAGGGACGGAACTGGTTCAATGCCAACGGATAGAATTTTCTAGGAATTTGACAAGTATTGTACTTCTGCACATGATTGAACCGTTAATCTTTCTAGTTATGCAAAGTATAGAAAACATACCTGAGCTTTCATATGAGCCTATACTGATGAACCGGGTTCTTCATTTAGAATTCTCTTGAACATGCGTCATATACCATAATAGAGAAAATTTTGTAAGAGATCAGTGAGTCATATAAACACATATCGTAGGAGTATACTAGTTAAAGTATGAAGCTGAGCAAAAATTAATCTAGATATTTACACATGTTCAGAATTCCTAGCCAATTTCTTTTTCATTTTTTTTTTCATTGTGCATTCTGAACTGGACCTATTAGGTGATCTTAATCATCCCTAATTCCAACCTGTTCCTCTCAAAGTTTTCTCTACTTAGTGCTTTAGTGAACATGTTAGCAATTTGTTTATCAGTAGCACAGAATTCTATGGAGATCAATCCTTTCTCATAGTTATCTCTTAAGAAGTGGTGCCTAACATCTATGTGCTTAGTCCTCTTATGATGAACATGGTTCTTTGTCATACTTATAGCACTAGTGTTATCACAGCATATAGGAATGCAACCAATTTCAACACCAAAATCTACCAGCTGTTGTTTGATCCATAGCAATTGAGCACAACAAGAAGCAGCAGCAACATATTCAGCTTCAGCAGTAGACAAGGCCACTGAATTTTGCTTTTTAGTAGCCCATGACACAAGACATGAACCAAGGAAGTGTGCCATACCTGAGGTGCTCTTCCTATCCACTAGAAAACCTGCATAATGAGCATCAGCATATCCTACTAGATTGAAATTGCTACCTTTGGGATGCCAAAGACACAGATCAGTGGTGCCTTTCAAATATCTTAGTATCCTCTTGACAGCAGTCAGGTGAGACTCTTTAGGATTAGCCTGAAAGCGAGCACAAAGCCCTACACTGAAAACAATGTCAGGTCTGCTAGCAGTAAGATACAAGAGTGAACCAATCATACCCCTATACAACTTTTGAACAACTGATGAACCAGGTTCATCAACATCTAATTTAGTGGCAGTTGCAATGGGTGTGTCTATTTCTTTAGATTCTTCCATTTTAAACTTTTTGATTAGTTCCATTTGGACTTTGTTTGATCTGTAAGCCTAAGAAGAAGTTAAGCTCACCCATCATGCTCATTTCAAACTCACTCCCCATTAGTTTTGCAAAGTCCTTACTTAGCTTATCAGTGGTGGCCCCAAAGATTAGGTCATCAACATATATTTGTACCACAAGGAGATCCTTACCTTTTTCCCTTAAGAATAAGGTACTGCCAATTTTACCTCTTTTGTAGCCATGTTCAAGCAGGAATTTGGAGAGTCGTTCATACCATGCTCTTGGGGCCTGCTTGAGTCCATAGAGAGCCTTGTCTGGCTTGTACACATGCTTAGGACATTCCTTGCTCTCAAACCCTGGAGGTTGTTTCACAAACACTTCTTCTTTCAGGTAGCCATTCAGGAAGGCACTTTTGACATCCATCTGATGAAGAGTGAATTCCATGTGTGCTGCAAAGGCTATGAGAAGTCTGATTGCCTCTAGTCTTGCAACTGGAGCAAAAGTCTCATCATAATATATGCCCTCCTCTTGGCTATAACCTTGGACCACCAGTCTTGCCTTGTTTCTTGTAACAGTTCCATCTTCATCAAGTTTGTTTCTAAATACCAATTTTGTACCAATAACTGATCTATCCTTGGGCCTTGGAACTAGATGCCAAACTTGACTTCTCTCAAACTGATTGAGTTCATCTTGCATTGTATTGACCCAATCTGCATCCTGCAAAGCATCAACAATATTTTTAGGTTCAATAAGAGATAAAAAGGCATCAAAGGCACACAGATTCTTCAGTTGGGAGCTAGTTTTGACTCCAGATGTTGGATCAGTGATAATGTTCTCAATGGGATGAGAACTTTGATACTTGTGAGGTTTCACAACCAGCTGGTTTCTACTAGATGCTTCTCCCATGATCTGTTGCTGAGGAACAGGGTCATGAACAGGTTCTTTTAGGGGATTTATTTCAATTCCTCTTTGACAAGTTCCCCCTGTCAGGTTGCCCTGGATGGAAGAACCTGTTCCTTCTTTTGGAGCCACTTTGACTTGTGCTGAGGCTTCAGTCAAATCCTTTACCAATCCAATGGCTTCATCTTCATGTGCCTGTCTCTCAGAAAGAATGTTAGTTTCATCAAATACTACATGTACACTTTCTTCTATACACAAAGTTCTTTTATCGAACACTTTATATGCTTTGCTATGTGAAGAATATCCCAAGAATACTCCCTTATCACTTCTGGGATCAAACTTACCTAGGGAGTCTTTTCCATTATTGTGCACAAAGCACTTGCATCCAAATGCCCTAAGATGGGATATATTTGGTTTTCTCCCTTTAAGTAACTCATAGGGAGTCTTCTCTACAAGAGGTCTAGTCATGCATCTATTGATAATGTAACATGCAGTGTTTACAGCCTCTGCCCAGAAGCTATGGGGCAGCTTACTAGAAAGAAGCATAGTCCTAGCCATGTCTTCAAGAGTCCTGTTCTTTCTTTCAACTACTCCATTTTGTTGAGGAGTCCTAGGGGCAGAGAAATTATGATCTATACCATTTTCATCACAGAATTCAGCAAACTTAGCATTTTCAAATTCAGTTCCATGATCAGACCTAATGGATGCAAGTTGATTTCCTAATTGTTTCTGAATTTTTCTAACAAAGGCAGTAAACATGTCAAAATGCTTCATCTTTAGATGTTAGAAATAGAACCCAGGTAAATCTAGAATAATCATCAACAAGAACCATTACATATTTCTTTCCACCTCTGCTCATGGTTCTCATTGGACCACAGAGATCCATATGGACCAGTTCCAACGACTTGGTTGTGCTTACCATTTTCTTGCTTTTGAAGGATGATCTTACCTGCTTCCCCCTTGCACAGGCCCCACAAACTTTGTCTTCTTTGAACTTGATGTTGGGTAACCCTATCACCAAGTCCTTAGAGACTAATTTGTTTAGCTAATTCAGACTGGCATGACCAAGTCTTTTGTTCCACAGGAGGGGATCATTATCCATCACACTTAGACATGTTAGTTCATTTTCTAAGAGAGTAGACAAATCTATAATGTAAATATTGTTAACTCTCCTTCCCTGCAAAACAATCTTGTCAGTGGTAAGGTTAATCACAAAGCATTTAGTAGAGGTGAATGCTACAAGGTTACCTCTGTCACACAGTTGTGACACACTAATCAGGCTATATTTCAAGCCATCTATCAAGTAGACATTCTCAATGGTGAGAGTCTGTCTTACCTACCTTTCCAACCCCAATAATATCACCTTTCTTTCCATTTCCAAATGAGACATTACCTCTCTTTAAGTCCTCAAGTGAAAGCAACTGGTTCTTGCTTCCAGTCATATGTTTTGAGCAGCCACTATCCATGTACCATATTTGGCTGCTTCCCTTCACTTGGACCTCTTGTTCATCATCTGATTCTCCAATGGCCATAAGCGTTTGTTCATTTCCAGCTTCATCTTCTGAGTCCTCATCTGATGTTTCTCCCCAGGCAGCAACTATAGCCTTTATTGAACCTTTGTTCCTTTTTGGTTGAACCTGTTCCTTCTTCCTGTTCCTTCGTTCAGCCCTTTCCTTTTTCCACTCAATTTCCCATTGAGGACAATTCTTGATCATGTGATCAGTCTTACCACACTTGTAGCAACCCTCATTGGTCTATTTCTCAGGAGCCCTTGGTTTGTTGAAGGTTGTACCTCTTGAAGATCCCTTTCCTCTCATCAGGTACTTTTTGAAATCTCTTGTGATCATAGCCATTTCATCATCCTCCAGATCTGAACCTTCAGCAATTCTGAGAGCCAGACTCCTTTCCTTCTTGGGTGCATCCATTTTCATGGTGTGTCTTGTTAGTTCATAGGCAGTAAGGTTTCCAATTAGTTCATCCAGCTTGAGAGTAGCAATATTCTTTGATTCCTGGATAGCAGTAATTTTGCTTTCCCAAGAGACTGGCAGAACCCTTGTTAAAATCTTCTCAACTTTGTCTTCTTCAAGGATAATCCTTCCAAGAGACTTAAGTTCATTTGTCAGTGTGGTGAACCTTGTATACATCTTTTGGATGGTTTCTCCTTCCTTCATGGTGAAATTCTCATATTGAGAATACAGTAGTGTTCCTCTGGACCTCCTCACTTGAGGTGTTCCTTCATGAGCCACTTGCAAAGTGTCCCAGATTTCCTTAGCAGTGGTACAACTTTGAATTCTACTGTACTCATCTGGACATCCGCACACAAGCCATTTCTTGGCCTTGGCATTTTTCTCCCATTTCTTTAGGTCTTCAGCAGTACAATCAGCTCTTATCTTTGGCACATCCACTCCTTCAGCATTCTTCTTTGTAGTTGCTAGAGGACCATCAGTGACTATGTCCCAGAGTTCATAGTCTTCTCCTATTATGTGATCCCTCATCCTGTTCTTCCACCAAGAATAATACTGTCCATTGAAAAGTGGAGGCCTAGCAGTGGATTGCCCTTCCCAGTTCCCAGGTGGTGCACTCATGTTGATCTTTTCCTAAGGTGTTAGCCTCTTCAAGGATAACCCGCTCTGATACCAATTGATTTTCTTAACGTCAATACCACACAAGAGGGGGGTGATTTGTGTAGTACCCAAATGTCGCTCTAGAAGATCTGGTTCTTTTAGGTGTACTAACTACTACTGTTTGAGGAATAATAAGTACATAAAATAAAGAACACAGAGATTTTTACGTGGAAAACACCTGGCTCAAAGGGTGAAAAAACCACGATCTACTACTCAGTAGGATTTTCCCAAACTTCTACTAAAATCACTGATCCAAAACAGCATTTACAAAACTCTTTGTAAACCTAGGGATTAACTCTAATCCCGTTGTAGCACACAGCCTCAACTGTTGCGACAACTTCAAGTTAGCATATAACTTGAACATTCTAAGTACCTAATACAATTGTTGCTATGAATGCTTAAATCACCTACTACAATTGAACTAGAAATAAAGAAAGACACAATGGAATTGGTTCTTCTATCTCGTTCAAGTAGCTTCAAGAGTGCACACTCAAATCTCACATAAATTGCTTGCAAAATCGCCTTGCTCTTTTGCTCTCAATTTAGTTTAACTTCTGTGTTTGTGCAATCCCTGTAAAAGAGAACAATCACTGTTATTTAATAGGTTAGTAATTAGAGTTTGATTGGGACTCAATTGTTGATCTTCCATCAAAGTTGAGTCCTTGAACATCACAAACTCCAACACTATCTTTTATCCGGATTGTGTTCTCTTCACATAAGGAGACTCTCTCCCCTTATCCAATATGCAACCTTTTCGATCAGGAGATATTACTGCTTAAACAATGGGACTTATCTCCTTCACGTGCATTTCACATGTGTAGGTTGATCATGACTGTGCTTCACATGATGGACCTGGTCCATAACTGAGTTCATTTGTCATTCTTCAAAACTTCACCTGATCCTGGGCCAACATGGGTGTACCAGTTGAAGATACAAGTATGCACCACAAGGAGGGTATGAGATGTTCGTGGGTTTTGAGACGATGTGTTCTCGTGAAATAAGGTCATTCAGGATGAGTTCGGATTTGGGTTTGTTAGAGTAAGCTGTTATTGTCCTCAGCGTCACCTGAGTTCGGTGATGTGTGTAAGAGGCTTGGTGTGCTGATTCCGGATCCTTGATTTGCTTTACAGTGTTTGTGTGGCCGGTGGTGTGGATGTTCAGACTTGTTTTCTGGTGTAGAAGGTCGTGGGAGCGTGTCCCACGGGAAGATTGTATAAGTGTGACATGTAGTCAATTGGTTGATGGAAGATTTAAAACCAAGTGTGGAGATTTTTGGTACTATCACTAATGTGAAAATTTATGCCTGAAGGGCGCTCGGTTTACTTGGTTGTGGACTGTGGTAGTGTGTTCTGGATTTGAAGGTTGCTATTATGTGTCATGGGAAAAAGGGTTGTTGAGAATCCTTGAAAAGTTATTGGCCCAGTGCGGTACAATCAGAATCGGCTTGAGGTCCGTGGATGGATCCAAATGTGGATATGTACTCTACGCCAACCTGGGTGTGTTCATTTAGCATAGCATTCCCTATGGAGGAGTATTCGGACGTTGGAGGTTATTTCATCGTCGGGTATTTCATGTAATACTCTATGGTGCCGTGTGGGTTGTGAGACGACTTGATTAATTGCACATGTGTTGAGGTTCCGAGTGGCGATGGTGTTATGTGAGCAGGATGGCTCTCAAGATGCAATTCATATATCGCACCTTAGTCGTGCTTGAGTTTTTGTAGCGTAGGATCCTATCTGTCTCCCTAGGGATGGTATTACGCACTTGGCGTGCTTGTGGTCGATATTCGGGTATTTCATAGTTATGAGCATTTAGCTCGGTAAGTATTTTCTTATAGATTATCATGTGCGGATCGGGTGGCACACCGCCACGGGTATGTTGTTTGGATCGGGTGGCACACCGCCACGAGTATCATGGTTAAATCGGGTTGCACGCTGCAACGGTATTATATGTGGATCGGGTTGCACGCGCAACAGTGTGATGTTATAAGGCACAGGGTTGGACCTGGGTGCGATCAAATTTCTATAAGGCACATTAAAGAGTAAATATCGATATTCAGTCCAGAATGAGGTAATGGTTCTTGCCAAGAGGAGGAACTCAATGATTTGCTGATTTGGCAGTTGGTTATGAATTCTTACACATCTCTGCTGTCGTGGCAGCATTGTAAAAGTTGGAACATGACTTATATGAGTCATGAGGTGTGTTGCGATCATGAGATTCGTGAAAATTCGGCTATCGTTATCAGAGGATGTCCTTATGGTCATGTGGATTATGCAGTGCATGGTGTGGATTCAGAAAAGGTATGCAAACATGTATTGGTGCATCGTGTAGTTTTTTGTATGGCGTTCGTATGTTGGAAAGAGGCATGGTAGAGAATTTCGGATGTTGGAATTGGGATCTAAGGCTTATTTGACTAAGAAGAAGGGAGAATCTTCAGACTGGCTCGAGCTAGTGTGCTTAACTGAGTTGTGGTGGCACAGGTAGGTGCATGAGGTGTTAAGCAGTGATTTTGGACGACTCCAAAACAGTTCTTAGCGCGTTCGAGGACGAATGTATGTTTTAGTGGGAGAGAATGTAACGACCCGACCGGTCTTTTTGAGCTCTAGCGTGTTGTCGGTAGTTTGAGGCCATGAGCAGCTTCACTTTAGGTATCATGACTTGTACGCATGGTTGGAATTGAATTTTGGGAAGTTCGGAGTTGATTTGGAAAGAAAATTCTCATTGCGGAAGCTCTAAGTTGGAAGAATTTGACTAAGGTTGGATTTTTGAGTAAACGACCTCGGAATCGGGATTCAAAGGTTCCAGTAGGTTTGTATGATAATTTCGGACTTGGGCATGTGTTCGAATCGAGTTTTGGAGAGCGTTTCGGCACCTATTGTGGAAGTTAGCATTTTGGAAGAATTTCATAAATTTGGGTTGAAGTGCATTTCAATGTTATCGACGTCCATTTGAGATTTCAAGTTTGAGAATAGCTCTGCATGGTGATTCTGATATTGGGAGCGCGTTTGGAAGTGGATTTGGTGGTATGTAGGTCCTTTCGGGGTTATTTGGTGAAAGTTATAAATTTGAAGGTTTTTGAGAAGTTTGAACGGGAGCGGACTTTTTGATATCGGGGTCGGATTCAAATTTTGGAAGTTGGAATAGGTCCGTAATGTCGAATATGACTTGTGTGCAAAATTTGAGGTCAATCGGACGTGATTTGATAGGTTTCGGCATCGAATGTTGAAGTTTGATGTTCTAAGGTTCATTAAGCTTGAATTGGGTTGCGATTCATGATTTCGATGTTGTTTGATATGATTTGAAGGCTAGACTAAGTTCGTAATGTGTTTTGGGACTTGTTGGTAGGTTTGGTTGAGGTCTCGGGGGCCTCGAGGTGGTTTCGGATGGTCAATAGATCAATTGGAGCTTTGTTGAGTTGTTGAAGGGCCTGAGTTCTAGTGTAATCGCACCTGCACAAAAAGGGCTGCAGGTGCGATGCCACAAAAGTGGCAAGGCAAGCGCAGAAGCGGAGGTTGCCCAAAAGGCCTGGCCCGCAGAAGCGGGCGCAAACGCGCAGGTTCGCGAGCGCAGAAGCGCATTAGGACCACAGAAGTGGAAGCGCAGATGCGCTACATGGGGTGCAGAAGAAAGAATTGTTGGGTCGAGCTGGAGCCGCACCTGCGATGGAATTTCTGCAGGTGCGGAGCCGTAGAAGCGGCTACTAACCGCAGGTGCGAAGGTCGGGTTGGGCAGTGTGTTTCTTTAAAACGAGGGTTTGGCTCATTTTCACTTTATTTCCTCCATGGGAACCGGTCTTGGAGCGATTTTGGATCTCAATCTTCATCATTCCCACCTATTGCGAGTCAAATACTTGGATTATATATGGATTTGGACGTGAAAATTTGTAGAAAATATGGAATTTGAAGAAAAACCTAGATATTTGTATTTTTTGATTTTGACCACGAAATTGGACATGGAATTTGGAATAAGTTATATATTTGAGTTCGTGGGGTTATGGGTAAAGTTTATCTTCGAAGATTTTCAGAATCCGGGCACGTGGGCGCAAGGGTGATTTTATCGACTTTTCGAACGGAGTTGGAAATTTGTTGTAAATAGGATTATAATGAGTATTAGAGTATATATTTATGGAATTGCTCATTTATTGACTAGTTTTGGAGCGTTGGGCATTGATTGGAGTTGTTTGAAAGACTTTGGAACTAGCTATGGAACATCGGAGCGGGGTAAGTCTCCTTTCCAACCTTTTAAGAGGGAATTAACCCCATAGGTGAATTGATTTAATATATGCTTCTATTTGTGGGGACTACGTACGCACGAAGTGACGAGAGTCCGTGCGTAGCTACTATAATGCTTAATGTCCGGGTAGTCTAGGACCTAAATCATGTTATACTTGCGATGTTCGCAACCTACTTGTTAATTTAATTGTTTAAAACATATTGAAACTTGATAAGGGAATTGAAAACAGTTAAACTGTATTTACTTGATCGTTAATGAGAATTGGCATTTCTTTGGAATAATTGTGCCTAAATAAATCTTGAATTTGTTGTTTTGATGTTTTTTCTCTTTTGTGGAGCGGGCAAAATGCCTCAGTAGCAGATAGATGCATCTATGGTTCGTGTCGTTCGACCCTCGACAGTGCACAGTTTATATTTATATGTTGGATCGGGCCGTACGACCTCGACATGATTTGCGCATGATTGAGTTGTTTGCCTTGGAATTTATAATAATTTATATTGCTTCATTGGCCTAAGATACAAAATGATAAATGATGAAAAATAAATTTTGGAAATTCCTTATTAATAAAAGAATTGGATACCTACTTCATGATATTGAGTTTACAACCGTTCTATGTTATCCATGACTAATTTTATCATTGGTATTTTATTTATAGACCCTAGTAAGTTTCGTAGTCGACCCCTCGTTACTACTTCTTCGAGGTTAGACTGGATACTTACTGGGTACGCGTTGCTTTGCGTACTCATACTACACTTGCTGCACATTTTGTTGTAGAGGTGCATATATGTCTATTGACCTTGTGGTCACAGTGGCGTGGTTGATATGGGGACTTAGGTGAGCTACATCTTATGTTACGATCCGCAGCCAGCAGAGTCTCCTTCAGAGTACTTATATTTTCTTTCCTGTCCAAATTTGTATTCCGGACAGATGCTGTAATTTATTTGATTTCCTAGTTGATGCTCATGCACTTGTGACACCGGGTTTTGGGGTGATTATGGGTTGTTCAAGTATTGAAACTATTACGAACATTTTTTATTTATTCTGTAAAGTCCATCTTTTACTATTTAATTGAAGGAAATTACGGTTTCATGAATATTAAAATGAGAACTAAATTAACTATTTAGTGTTGGCTTGTCTGACAGTGGTGCCCAGCGCCATCACGACCTTTAATGTATTTTCGGTGGTGACATTATCTCTTTGCGTACAAGGATTCCATGGCAGGTAACCAGGGAAAGATCGACTAAGGAAAAGGAACAACAACGGCAGACAACGTCCCGCTCAACCTAATGAGTGCCATCAATAAAGGGTACGAAACTCAAGATAAAAAAGTAATCCCCATGGCATCCCCCAGATTAGGGAAGTCGCTGATACCCTTCTGTAGCACGACCAAACCCAACAGAAAAGAGGCTTCCACTTCCGCGGAAGAAGGAGCACCAGCCGCCATGAAAAAACTTATGGAGGCTTGGTTGACAGACACTTTGGTCAACGCGATGAGCAAGAATGTCCCATGTACGATCTTGTAAACCCCAAAGATTAGAATGGGCGGGGCGACCAACTGAACCCTTCGACTTTAGGTAATATCCATACAATAGTTGATAGTGGAGGTGATAGCACCCTCGGCGCAGTGTTAAAAAGAATGGAAGAAATGGAGAACAAGAACATGGCGCTCAAAAAAATAGATGAAAGAGCATCAAGAACGGGTAGACGAAATACCAGGTGTTATCGAAATGGCCCCTAAATTGTTACCGAAAAGAGATGGAACATCTGTACATGGAGGAAGCAGCTCCTCATGCCATGCCAAAAATGGGACAACCGGTCCCAAGGACCATGTGACCCATTACGTCACCGTAGTGAAAGGCAACGACCTAACCAAAGAGCAAGTGTCCTCCATCTTGTTAAAAATGTTCGGTGAAACCCTCACAGGAGGGACGTTGATATTGTATTCGCAGATGCCGGCCCACACCATACAAATATTCGAAGAGATGCGGACAAGTTCGTAATAGCGCATGCTGGGGCCAAGAAGACTTAAACAAGTGTAAACGTTATCTTTGCCATTAGGCGATCCCCAGGGGAAGGACTGAGGGACTTCTTAGCTCGATTCAACAGGGTGAGGATGACCTTACCAAATGTCTCCGAAGGGATGGCTATAGCAGCCTTCCAAAACAGGCTAAATAGAGAAGGTTCAAGGTCAACCAGAAAGCTACTAAGCCGATTTATCAAGTACCCACCAGCTACCTGGGACGAGATCCACATTTCCTATTGTGCCGAGGTCAGAGGAGACAACGAGGACCTCAATGGACCAATCCGGCAACTCATCTCAGTGCATTCCAAACCCAAGACGGATAAAGGGATGGTATGAGGAGAGGCCCTCCAATGCTGCAACCAGGAAGAGATCGACATCAACCTTACAACAGCCCCTCGTCCCCAACTTCCACCGGGAAGACGACCCCTCTAGGCAAAGATCAGACATCCCCGAAAGCAACCGAGGTATGGTTCCTTTACTATCTGCTCATAACATTTGTGTGTCACCTACATATGTGGTTTTTGCACTTGAAAAGCTCGAACCAAAGGTGAAGTGGCCATCAAAGATGAGGTCTAATCCAAATACAAGAAAGTCGGATGCCTTCTATGAATTCTACCAGGAACAAGGACACAATACCGAGGACTGCCACATGCTCTAAGAGTAGAAGTGGAAACTCTGCTACAACAAGGACACCTTAGGGAGTTGCTCAGTGACAAAGGCAATAACACATGGGCAAAAGGGCGAGAATGCCCAAGCCCTCCAAAGCCGCCATCTCCCGCTGGTACCATCAACATGATCATCGGAGGGAGTCACGACACCTCCATCAATGGTGTAAGGTTCACCTCCAACCACAAATTCAAGAGATCGATCACCTACAAACAGTATGATAGCCTCGAAGAAAGTATCATCTTCGATGAGTCAGATGCTGACGGTTTGGCCTTCCCTCACAACAATGCACTTGCTGTTACCTTACACATTCTTGACACTGATGCTCAGAGGATTATGGTTGATGATGGAAGCGAGGCATGCATTATCCATCCGCGAGTCCTCGCACAGATGCGACTCGTGGATAAGATAGTGTCGCGCTGCATCACACTAATCAATTTTAACAATGCAGTTGAACGGACTTTGGGCGAGATCACACTCCCCATCTTTGCCGGTTGGGTGACGCTGGAGACCGCATTCCACATCATTGACCAGGATACGACATAGAATGCCATCATGGGTCAGCCATAGATACACCCTATGAGGGCAATCCCTCTAGCATGTATCAAGTGATCAAGTTCGCAACCCCCTGGGGAACGTTCGGCATACGAGCAAACAATGCACATCCAGGGAATGCTATCGGGTCACCCTGGATAGTGTGACTACTTAGTAGAATAAAGAAAAAAAGGCATAACAATCAGCAGGATCGGGGTCCCTTCAGGTCGAAGCACAAGACACCATTACGAATCCAGAAACACTTAAAGTTGCAGGCTCAACCATAGAGGACCTCGATCACGTCCAACTAGATCCAAACGACCCTACCAAAAAGGCCTACATAGGCAGCAAGCTCAGGGACCCAGGTAAGTTCAATCAATTCTTAATAACTAATGCATACTTATTCGCTTTTAGACATGCAGATATGTCAGGCATCCCAAAGAGATAGCCACACACAAGTTGAACGTTGACTGCTATTACCCCTAGTCAGGCAGGTACGACGAAAGTTCAACCCTTTCATCAATGAGGTCGTCCATGAGGAAGTAGAGAAACTGCTGGCAAACGACTCTCTAAGGGAATCAAACTACCCCAAATGGATCGCTAATGTCGTAATGGTAAAAAAAAGAACGGTAAGTGGAGGATGTGCATGGACTTCACTGATCTGAACAAAGCATGTTCGAAGGACCCGTTGCTATTGTCGCATATCGACCAGCTCATTGACACCACAACAGGAGACGAGTTGCTAAGATTTATAGATGCATACTCAAGCTACAACCAAATACATATGGAGGAGGACGATCTGGAGAAAACTACGTTCATCACTCATAGTGGGACGTATATTCGGGGTAAAGAACGTCGGGGCCACATACCAAAGGTTGGTCATAAAGATGTTCAAAAACAAGCTCGGCAAAATAATAGAAGTATACATCGATGACATGTTGGTTAAATATTTTAGGGCCGAGGATCACATCGACCACTTAAAGGAAGCATTTGAAAACTTGAGGAGATACAGGATGAAATTGAACCCCGATAAATGCATGTTGGGCATGACCTGGGGTAAATATCTAGGTTTTATGGTATCACACCACGGGATCGAGGTCAACCCAGATCCGATTAAGGCCATCAACGGGATATCAGAGCACCTAACTACCAAAAAACAAGTCCAATGACTGACGGGCCGAATCACCACCTTATCCAGGTTCATCTCGAGATCGTCTGACAGATGCCACAGATTCTTCAATGTACTGAAAAAGGACAACTACCTCGAATAGTTGGCCGATTGCCAACAAGCGCTGAGGGAGCTCAAGGAATACCTATTATCGCCACCCCTACTCTCAAAACCGGAGCCCGGAGAACGTTTCCTCATTTACCTTGTCGTTTCAAAGGTAGCAGTAAGTGTGGTCCTGGTTCGAGAAGACAAAGGTATCAATCTCCAATTTACTATATTAGTAAAACACTTATCGACGCCGAGACGAGGTATCCCCACCTCGATAAATTGGCTCTAGCCCTAGTCATAGCTTCAAGAAAGCTAAGGCCATACTTACAATACCATCCAATCTCGATTGTCACCATATCTCCTTCAAAGAACATACTGCACAAATCCGAATTGTTGGGGAGGCTGGCCAAATGGGCAATAGAGTTAAGTGAGAACAACATCACTTACCATCCTCGCACAACTATAAAATCACAAGTGCTCGGTGACTTTGTCGCAGACTTTATCACGAAGTTCTTGAGGCCGAAAAGGAAGCCACGCGTGCTTCAGGCCTGACGCAAGACCTCTGGGTCATGCACACTGACGATGCGTCTAATGCATGCGGGTTGGGACTGGGACTCGTGCTCGAAGTCCTCACCGGTGAGATAATCCGCCAATCTATAAGGTGCCCAAATATAACTAAAAATGAGGCCAAGTATGAGGCCGTAATTGCTGGATTGAGGCTAGCACTCGAGTATGGGGAGAGGCGTCTAAGGCTACGTTGCGACTCCCAGCTGGTTGTCAACCAAGTTACTGGGACTTTCCAAATCAAAGAGCGAAGTTTACAGAAGTACCAGATCGAGATCTATAAACTATTACCCAAACTTGATGAATGCTAGCTCAACCGTATTCCACGAACTCAGAGCATCGAGGTGGACGACCTCGCAAAATTAGGAGCCGCAAAAACAAACTCTTGGGAACAAAAGCGTAGAACATCTCCTCAACTGGGCCCTAGATCATGTCGAGGTAAAATTTGTAAACTTAACCTAGGACTGGCGTAATTTCATTATAAATTACTTGCATGACGGTGCTCTCCCAAATAATAAAAAGGAAGCCAGGAAGTGAGAATGCAAGCAGCAAGGTACAACCTCCTTAACAACGAATTGTATAAAATGACGTGGTGGGGTCCTTTGGCAAAGTTCTTTGGCCCAAATCAGACTCAACATGTTCTTGAGAAAAACCACGAATGCCATTGTGGTAGTCATTCTGGGGACCGAGCATCGTAGGTGCCTTATACGGGCAGGATACTATTGACCTGCCATGAAGAAAGACGCTCAACACTTCATAAAAAAGTACGAACAATGCCAAAAGTACGCCCCAATAGTTCACCAAGCAGGCGAACATCTCCATTCCTTCGCCTCGCCATGGCCGTTCATCAAATGAGGTACGTACATCGTGGGACCACTCCTGCCGGGATGAGGTAACATCAGATTTCTTTTAGTTTTGACTGATTATTTCTCTAAATAGGTGGAAGCAGGCACATTCACTCAAATTCGTGAGCAAGAAGTAATCAACTTGATATGGAAGAACATGATATGTCGATTCGGCCTATCAAAAGAAATAAGATGTGACAACGGACCTTTGTTTACAGGGAGAAAAATCACCGAGTTTTTTGAAAAGTGGCATAAAGAATGCTTTCAACCTCGCACCATCCAGCTGGCAACAAGCAAGCAGAATTCTCCAACAAGTTGATTTTGAACATCATGAATAAGAGGCTCGAAGATGCTAAGGGATTGTGGCCAGAGACACTCCCTGGAGTGTTGTGGGCACATAGGATGACCCCAAAAACAAGCACGGGAGAAACACGTTACTCTTTAGTCTATGGGTTTGAAGCAGTCAAATCGGTCGAAGTAGGAGAACCCAGCCTAAGGTACACAAACGAGACCGTCAATGACAATGATGAGAACAAAAGACAGGATCTTAATGAAGTTGAGGAGTGCAGAGACGTGGTGCATATCAGAATGGTCGCATAAAACAACAAGCAGAATGCTACTACAATAGAAAGGCCAAGGTACGGTGTCTCAAGGTCGGGGACGGTCGAGGAAATCCATCGTCGAGAAAAGTTAAAAATTTTTTCAATCAAAAGAAACGGAAAAAAAAAACACCAAAATAAAATAATATACACACATGTTTACATTTCCCACCCCACACTTTAAATTGTGGCATGTACCCAAAACACACAAGTGAAAAACAAGAGGTAATGAAAACTCTCCTGAATTTTTTCTCTGTTTCTGAGAACTTTAAATTGTAGTATAGTGGTGAGTATTCCGGACTGTCACACGGGTGACCCGAGTTTGATCCCCGGCAAAGGCGCCAAAATTTTACGAGCGCAAAACACAACATAAAATTGATGCTTGCTAACCAAAGATAGTATAGTTTAATTATCGTCTCTACATGGATTGGATTAAACAGTGTTTTAGTAATTTCTGGTTTAACTGCTATTTAGGATGATCAAAACTTGATTTGGATTGATTACGAACTACGTAACTACTAAATTAAATCTATTGACAATTGATTGCAAAGAACTAGAGATTAGCAGAGTTGGTCTCTTATCAATGTGAGGAATAAGGGTTTGACAAGATAGGTACAAGATAGCTATTTGGGATTTAACTTTAGTTTAATTCACTCTAATGTTCTAATGGTTCTCACGAATTCACTCGATGATTAGTTCAAACGTATAGTCAAGATTCCTCTCTCGATTAAATCTTAACTCTACGAGGTGAACTAGTATAACCACTGTGAAACTATGCAGGCATGCGTTAATGGATTAGTCTTTAGGAAAACGTCTCTTGAATATTCTCCTAACTCGATTTAATCAACAATTCAATAAGCTCTTTCGATTACTTAAGAGAATCAATGAATTAAATCAAACAAAATAATACAAAGATAATCTCTTTTTATTAAAATTATAGATTTTTATATAAATCTATAACTATACCGAACAATTAGAGTAAGTTTTTGATTTTATAAAAATAAATTGAACAAATATCGAACCATACCGAATAAATTTACATATAAAAAATATATTTTATGTGTTAAGCTTAAAAATAATAATGCAATAAATTATTTCCTTGGGCCTTGGGATTATGCCAACGGTTACAAGCCAATAAGTAATTAAAACTCAAAATCCCATTTCCCAAACCTATTCTGCTACTCCTATTGAAACTAAATTAGTTACAGCATCTTGAGTAGCAAGGCACTAGTGATTATGACTAGCAAAATGCAATGTAATAAATATGTTTCTTCTTGTATGATATCGATTTCTCTCTTCGAATACTTCATTTTATATAAGTACTCTATTCTTCAGTCTCACCTTAATTAATATCTTTTAACTAATCATGTGATTTATATTTCTCTTATCTTTGCTTAACTCTTTTATGGTGTTGGGTTGGATCTTTGGTCTGTCCATCTTTCATGATTTTTGATTCATCACCCTTTAAACAAAAAAAGATCTAGAATGTTTTGTCAAGTTCTATACAAGTATGTATGTTATCGCGTGTAACTTCTACAAGTGACTTTTATATAATATTTTAAAAAATATCAAACATTAACCAAACTATATCAATATAATAGAGAAACCGAGATAACAAGTATGGTTTTGAAAAGTTAGTTAATCTTGGTTATACAAAATAAAGTAATCGAAAAATTGATATGGTATAAATTTTATAAAATTACGGATCAAACCAAACATTGACACCCCTAACCTTAAGAATCTTATTACCTTTCCACTTAATTATGCCATGTCTCCAGCTAGGCAATTTCACAAGATAATCATATTATATGGTAAATATCTAACTAATTTTGTCGCCTCAGCTTATTATGGCCGAGGATATGTTGTGTTAGATTCATTATAAGAATTTAGACCTTAGAGACTCTCACCTGGTTCCTTTAATTAGAAGACCTTTTCTAAATCTTCAATTAGGTAAATGACCTCAAGTTATTTTTAATTGGATAGATAACCATTTAATTAGATTAAAGATATTTTAAGAAATCGTCTTGTTCTGTTTTTTCTCTATTTCCATTCATCAACCAATGGTTGTTTTTTATCAACTTCCTTCCTGGCCGATTATCAATTACTTCTTGATAAAAAAAATTACTTCTTGATCTGTTGGTGATAGTCAGCCTCTTCTTGGTCGTTATCAACCTATGGTCGCTAATCCAACTTACTTTACGATAGTTCATCTATTGCTTTTTGGTCGGCTATCAACCTATGGTCTCGCTAATTAATCAACCTCATTCTTGATCGATGGAAGTCATTTACAACCTCCTTTTTGGTCGATGTAGGTCATTTCCAAGCTCATTTTCTTAACTCAAATATTATGTTCGGTTAAATCTTCTCCTCTCACGTTAGGTACTTATGGGAGGAAAAGAAAAAAGGAGTAGCTGAAACGTTCAGTTTGAATTTGTTTGGTGTATGTGTTTTGGCCATGATGAATGGAAAGAGTGATTGATAGAAACTAATAGCCTGTTTGGTGAAGCTGGAGAAATCAACTTATTTTGAGAAGTGCTTTTTCAGAAGTGCTTTTGAAAAAAGTACTTTTGGAGAGAAGCAGTTTGTGTTTGGCTAATCACTCTGAAAAGCACCTTTGAGCAATAATTTGTGTTTGGCCAAGCTTTTCAGAAAGTATTTTTAAGTATCAAATTACGAATAAAGACATGAATAGATTTACTTAATAGTTAATATTATAAGTGTTTTTAAGTATCTTTTTGTTTAAGTAAAATATCAAAATAAAATTAAAATGTACTTAATTCTTTTAACATAAGTTAAATATGTTAAAAATTATTCATCCCTAAAGTCACTATATATATTGGAAATGTATCCAAAAAATAAGAAGAAATACTTATACATTAATATCCTAAGTATTAGGTTTAACGGTTATTTTGGTATATACTATATTTTGTTAAGGGTATTTTTGGTATGAAGAAAAGTCAAAACTGCTTCTACTTCTGCTTTTGGGAATAAGCTAATTTTTTTTGCTTCTCAGAAACTGCTTCTGCTTCTTCCTAAAAGTAACTTTTTTTCCTAAAAACGCTTGGGCAAACACCTCAAGTTAGAAAAATAAAGTGCTTTTGAAAAAAAAAAGCATTTTTGGCCACTTGAGAAGCTTGTCCAAACAGGCTATAAGGGTCCACCAAACTATATAGAGAACCAGGTTCTCTACTAGTTCCCACATAACACACGCACATTGCAGTAAGTAAATGACACAATGGAGTTTTACGTGGAAAATTCCCAACTCACGGGATTAAAAACCACGACCTACCCTTGTAGGATTTTAACTTCACTACTTAGCAAACTTCAGACTACTACCTATTGTAACCTGGGAATTAACCTCTTAATCCCTCACTAACTTGTAACAACTCTATTACAAGCCACTTTGTAATAACTTTATTACAAAGCATTACAACTCGACTAACTCTAGACAAGACACAAACACAAAGGTTTATTATTTATAAAGGTTTCCTACACAGTGCTTCTAACTATGCTAAGTAGGAATTACAAGTAAAGTACTTTAACAAAGGCGTAACACAACTAAGGACATGTAATGACTCAATTTAGGGAACTGGTCCATCGTTATATTTTTATTTGTTCTTGATGCCCTTGATAATCACTTGCAGGATTGACACAGACTTGAGAATGCTTGATGGAGTCTTGAATGTGAAAGTGTTTTGTTTTACCTATGCTTGATGTTGACAATTCATTTGTGACATCACTTGAATGATGCAAGCAAGTTAGGTAAAGGGCATTTCCTATAAAGTTGACTGTTGCACTGTTTTTGCACTGTTGCATATGCAGGCAACAACTTTAAAGCTATGGGGAGTTGACTTGTACATTGACCAAGGGAACTGGTGGCCATCCGTTCCCTCTGTTGTTCCTTTGAAGTTGAAAAGTTACACCATGTCCCCGACTTGAGACTTGTTGTTCTTTAAGTACTTGAGGATGTGTAACAAGTTCCTTGTCTGATTCTTATCATTAAGTTTGTTAGATTATCAAAATACAACAGGGATACATATAACCTATCAATTTTCCCCTTTTTGATGATGACAAACTTATAATTGGAGTTCCCCCTAAGAACGAGAATGGTAGATCCGTTTCCTGTATTCCCCCTGAATATGTTCCCCAGCTTATTCCCCCTCAATTATTTTTCCCCCTTTTAGTATCATAAAAAGATCAGTAGCAAGCAATAAGCAAAAAGAAGTCTAGCTTGGTTAACTCATGCCACATGTGTGCACACAATCATGACTAAAAACAGAATAAAAGATCAAGACATACACAGCAAAAGGATGAAACTTTCGTTAATTTTTGAAAATGTCACGACCAGAAATCCACTAGTCCTGATGGCACCTAACCCAACCCGCTAGATAAGCCAACTAATAAATACATGAACAAGAGGCAGCTACAACAAGGACGCAGGTACACCTTCGAACCCAGCTCCCGTAATGCACAGCAACATCGGCATCCAAAATATGCACGCAATGTGCAGGAAGTGCAGTATGAGTACAACCAACCCCATGTATTCAATAAGTAACAAACCTAACCTTAGGTTGAAAGCAGTGACAAGCTAGAACATAGGTCGGGTCCAACACCAATAACCAATAGCAGTTCATAACAGTGTAAACAAGTAAATAAAGAAGTAGCTCAGAGATAAAATGCTCAGCCTTTTCATAGTTTTCTGAAAACAGTTTCGTTTTCAAGTATATAAGTGAAAACTCAAATCGTTTACCGAAATTGTCAAAAATATGAGTAAGTTTGAAAACTGAAACTTTTTCCCAAAAACTTTTCATCAGGTAAATGTTTCATTTTCAGATAGCATGAGGAAAGTACATCTCTATGCCTACATATCAAGATACAGGTAAAAACCATGAATGTCACCAAAACTGGGCAGCAAAAAGGAAAATGCATCTCTATGCATGTCTCTCAAGTACGTATGGCAAATGCAATGCCTCTTAATGATGAACTCATGTGCTCACACTCTCAAAGTACTCAACCTCACTGTCTCGCATTATCTCTTACCGTGCTCAATACTCAGTACACCCAATCACTTAGCACTGTACAGTACTCGTTGCGGCGTGCAACCCGATCCACATATATATATATATATATATATATACACATACATACATACATACATAGTCGACTGCGCTCACTGGGGGTGTGCAGACTCCGGAGGGGCTCCTTCAGCCCAAGTGCTATAATCTGCACGGACAACTCAAGTGTTGAACGGACAACTCACGCACTATAGTCTCAATATCAGAATCCGCACAGACAACTCACGTGTTGCACGGACGACTCACGCGCTATAGTATCAATAACCTCACAATTTGGCCCTCAGCGTCGCTCAGTCATCAATCTCTCCAGTCTCACTCAAGGACTCATGATGTCATTAAACTAGCCCGTCAAAAATAACATGATGTATCAATAACCAACAACTGAGACTGAGATAATATATGAATGCATGAATATGACCGAGTACGAAATATCAATGAAATCAATGAGATGACAGCAAGAAACGACCACTATGGGTCCTAACAATATCAGCATAAAGCCTAAACACGATATCTAGCATGATTGACAGTTCAGTTACTTAATCACATGGTGGCAACACATATATCAACAAAATAGGGCCACTAAACAGTGCCATGGAAACAACGGATTCACAATTCATAGGGTGCACGCCCACACGCCCGACACCTAGAATGTGCGTCACCTCAGTACCAATCACACAACATGTAATTTGGGGTTTCATACCCTCAGCACTAAGTTTAGAAAAGTTACTTATCTTGAACAAGCCAATTCCAACACCGAGCAAGCCAAGGGATGCACCAAAAATTCTATCACGCGCGTAGCGACCTCCGAACGGCTCAACACTAGCCAAAAGCAACTCAAATACATTAGATAAAGCCCAATGAAACAATTACATTTGATAAAGTTTGAATCCTTAATCAAAACCTAAAACTGGCCAAAAATCATGCAGGGGCGCGCAACTCGGAACCCGACAAAACTCACAAGATCCGATAACCCATTCAATTATAAGTCCAACCATACTAGTTTCACTCAAATCCGACTCCGAATCGGTGTTCAAATCCGAAATATTCATTTTTATGAAATTTCTACAATTTTCCCCAAATTTCCATCTCAAAATACTAATTGGATGATGTGATATATTCATGTATATTATCCAAATCCGAGTTAGAATCACTTACCTCGATGAATTTCTTGAAAAAACCACGAAAAATCATCACAAACTGAGCTCCCAAAGTCAAAATGTAAAATAATACCCTAAATCTCATTTATATAGTACCAACACTATATTTCAAAGTGCTGACCACACAAATTCGAAGTGCGGTCGCACGTCCCAGGTCCTGCGGCCGCACTTCGGCAAATTTTGCCCTACCAGGCTTTAGTAAAACGACCATACCTTTCTGTACAAATGTCCAAAAGATAAGTTCTATTCCTTTCTAGAAACTAAACACGAAGATCTACAACTTTCGATTTTGAATCATCTCCAAATTCCTTATTGATCAAAAGATATAAGATACCGAAGTCGGACTATCGAATCTGCAGAACTCCTTGATGTGCGGCCGCACATATAATTGTGCGGTCCGCACTCCTCCTCTGAGGTCCGCATATTTCTGTTGCGGTCCGCACTTTTATGTGCAGTCCGCACCTGTCCTTTACCTCAGCACTACTCAGACATATTTAGTAAATTGTTCCTCCCTCCGAAAGGATGGGCTGGCTCTGATACCACAGTATAAAGAACAGAGCAAGAGACTCCAAGAAAGCAAACTAAATCATAGATATGAAAGTTTCCCTACAAAGGGGGCTGGCTTCAACAACCCATACGGGACGGCTTGCCAAGCTACACAAACAGTTAATTTGCTTATAGTCGCAAAAGTTTTCCTACAAAGGGGCTGGCTTCAACAACCCATAAGGGACGGTTTGCCAAGCTACACAACTCAGAAAACTTTTGTACTATAACCAACGTTAGTTGTTTATAACTCAGAAAACTTTCGTACTTACAATAAGCTAACTTTCTTAGAGTATCCTTACTCTATTTTCATACATGGACCGGCCTTTCCATCCATTTGAAAGAAAGAACAAGAGGAAAATTTAGAAAGCACTCATATGTAATATATCACAAGAAGTTTTACAAAGGTTACAAGATGATTGCAAGATGATATGTTCCTCCAATGTATAACTAAATAATAAGATGTCATCAATGTAAACTAAAGAGGTATGGAGGATGGGTTGGAATATTTTTATCATGGCTTTTTGGAACAAAGAAGGTGCAGTTTTTAACCCGAAGGGCATGACTTTCCATTGGAAGTGATGATCGGGGATGCAAAATCCCGTTTTGGGTCTTTCTTCAGGGTGTATTCCTAATTGCCAAAATCCTGACTTTAAATCAAACTTGGAAAAATATTTGGCCTTGGCTAAGTGGGAGAAAAGGGTGAGTTTATTTGGGATAGGGAACTTATCATCTTGGAGGAAATGGTTAAGTGGCTGGTAGTTGATGACTAACCTAAGTTTTCCTCTTGTTTGCTCAGCTCTTTTGTTGACATAAAATGCTTCGCATGCCCATTGTGAATCTGATGGCTCTATCAGATCAAATTCCAAAAGTTCTTCACATTCTTTCTTTGCAAGCTGAAGATGATCTGGATTCATCCCTGAATGACTGGCTTTTGTCGGATTGATATTTTCATTTTTCTTGAAAGGGAGCTTGATAAAAAACTCTTCGTTTTTCCATAACGGGCGTTTCCCTTTCTTCATGAAATCCTTGTGGGATTCGACACAAGATTGTTCAATGAGATGTTGCTCAATCTCTTTGATTTGTTCGTCATTGGTGATTTGGAATAGCCTTGGAATCTCAGAATAAGGTCTGAACTGCTTTTTAAAAGCTATCCCGTTGGCCCTGATCTGGAGTTGATCTCTAAGTTGTCTGTAAATGTCGAATCCAATAATAAGATCCTTTCCTGGTACATCAGACCCTAGCAGCTTGGTTCTGTACTTCAATCCTGGAAAGAACTCAATTGTGATCGGGTGCTTTGTAATGACAGTTGTGGTCAAGATTGCATTTGATGCATTGTTGAAATCCTTAAAATGCGGTACCCATTGATCTTCAGGGAGAACAGCAGGATTTATAAGTGAGGAAGCAGCTCCGGTGTCGATGAAAGCAATAACTCGAGTGGTTTATCCCATTGGATGAATAAACTTTGAGTTCTACTTGAGGACGACTGCGCGCGCATTGATCTCCTCT